>NC_073343.2:23040000-23340000 GCF_027580225.2 Misgurnus anguillicaudatus | reverse complement strand
CTCACCGCTTAGAGTCATTTCTTTCGCTGTTAAGGGCACATGTGTTCTCAAAATCCTTATAAGACAGAGAAAGGTCACAATGAGAGAGAAAGGTCAAATCTGGGAAAGATGTCATTCCACTCTTTTGTTAGTATGTATTTAATATAAAACAATAAAATCACATGCACAATGTTTTTTTACAGTGCATATTACCTGACTGGCCTTAATTTCATCATCTGAATCAAACCAGAAACTATTGTTCAAGTCACCTATATGAAGGAAAAATGTAATATCTCTGGTTCACAACATGTTAAGCTCTATCAAATCCCCTCAAATTGCATTTCAAATTGCAAGCTATTACTGTGTAATGCATAGACAAGCTATAGTTTGGACATCCTCTTTCTCTCTCTCTCTCTATTCATCTAAATTACCTATAGATTGACTCCTGCTAGAGCCGTTCTCTGAAGATTCCTGACGGTAAAAGAGAGACATGGGATTGGGTAGAGATTGATCGCAAAGATACTCTGCTGAATGTCCATTGAAGCAAGCATCTGAATCGCTGGTCTGTGAAATTCGGCCAGGAAAACAGATGACAGCCAGGAACCAGTGAGCCCTGAGGAGACATTGTGCAAGAGGGACTATGTAAAGGCAAGCTTCTTATTTCACCAGATCTACACAAGCTAATGTCAAAGTAAAATGATCTATCAGGGTGATTTTCAGATACATTTGTGAGCAGCACATAAGCTGTGCACATTTATATAATTGTCTATATAAACAGGAAACATTCACACTGTCCACATCAGCAGAAAATACAAAAATGCACAGGAAAGAGATGCACAAATGCAAAAACAATCTTTTTTTTTCAATATAGGCTTTTATGAAATCACAAAATAATGCTGCAAAAGACACAAAACAGCACTTCCTATTCACCAATTCTTTCTGTATACTGTTTACTTATCCATATGCTCGAAGCAGTTTTGTATCTTTGGTGTTTAGATTTAGCTTTTGGATGTAACTGGTCATTTATGTACATTAGATTTCATAACAATCAAGCATTTACTAGGCTAGATATTGACTAGAATCACCAATCGCTAATACTTTACTTTATGGGGCGGTTTCCCGGACAGGGCTTACCTAGTCCCAGACATTCCACTTTTTTTGAAAATAAGCTCATTTTCCAGCTCCCCTAGAGTTAAACATTTAATTTTTACCATTTTGGAATCCATTCAGCTGATCTCTGGGTCTGGCACTAGCACTTTTAGCATAGCTTAGCACAATCCATTGAATCTGATTAGACCATTAGCATACCGCGCTAAAAAAATAACCAAAGAGTTTCAATATTTTTACTATTTAAATCTCGAGTCTGTAGTGATATTACGCACTGCCCAAAAATAGTCCCCTTGGTTACTTTCAATACCAGGGAACTATTTCCGGCAGTGCGTAATATCACTACGCCTGCTGCAACCATGTTACATCAGCAAAGTCCTTGATTATTACGCCAGTTTGAGAGTATAGTTCCTAGCCATATCTGCCTAGAAAATCGCAACTTTTAATTTTCCGTCTGTCTTAGTATACCATGCAACTAAAGAAGAGTCAAGTTTTAAAAATATTGAAACTCTTTTGGTATTTTTGAGCGCGATGCTAATGGTCTAATTAGATTCAATGGATTGTGCTAAGCTATGCTAAAAGTGCTAGTGCCAGACCCAGAGATCAGCCCAATGGATTACAAAACTGTAAAAATCAAATGTTTAACTCTAGGGGAGCTGGAAAATTAGCATATTTTCAAGAAAAGTGGAACGTCCCTTTAATTAAAAAATACCTTGCACTGACATTACTGACATTATTTTGTCTCAAGATACACATGAGTAATTTTTTTTTGGTTTGTTTGTAAAAACTTCTTAAAGGCATGATCTCTGAAAGCCAATGTTGATATTTGAAATCACCTAAACCAACACGCCCCTACCCCAATAGAATTTGGACCTTCTTTTGATAGACCCGCCCGACACATACGCAACCCAGGCAACGATGTCGGTTGGTAGACATGCCCCTTACTGTTGATTGGCTATAAGTGTATTTTGGTACTCTGCCCGACTCCCTTTTCCAAAGTGGTTTTCAAAAATCATGCACCCCACCTTTAAATGTCCTAATATAACTTAGGCCTATTCCTGGATTAATCTCTGAATCCTATCTGGGAAACCCCCCCTATGTTAACATGCAAAAAAGGGACATAAACACTGAGAATTATACTCACTTTTGATTAATCGGGACAAATATAAAGTCCTTCTCAAAAATGTTCACATGCCTGGTCCAAGTTTTCACCCGGTTATGCCTGAGTTCTTGAATGCTGTGGAACAGTGCGTTTATTGCTTATTCGAAGAATATGGGCATGGCATGTCGAGCAGTGTTGGGGGTAACACAAGTAACGCGCATTACATAATAATATTACTTTTCTGAAGTAACGAGTAAAGTAACACATTACTTTATAAATGTACACATTAATATTTGAGTTACTTTTTTTAAAAAGTAATGCGAGTTACTTTTCAGTTTAATTAATTCAATTTAAACTGTACATATTAACGTAGAATTACGCACTCTGTGCGTCTGAGCAGGAACAGTTTGAGTCAAAAACAGAGATGGCAGGCCAGAGCCTGACATTTTTGCGATCATAAAAACACCTGCAAGGCCTGAAAGAGATCAAGCCTCAGCCAAGTAAGAAAAATTAACTTAAAAAGTAATGTAATCATTACGTTCCTTGAAAAGTAACTAAGTAACGCAATTAGTTACTTTTTTTGGGGAGTGACTTAATACTGTAATGCATTACTTTTAATAGTAACTTTCCCCAACACTGCATGTCGAGTTTTTTTATAATCGTGTATTTACGTACGATAAACCTGTAGGTTCTGGAGGCCTTTTGTGATCTTCCTTAGTGAGGTGCTTGAAGAAGAAAGAGCTGAACACGTGGCAGTCGATGGCATCTTCTCTTTTCAGCTGCTCGCAAACTAAAAACCTGTTAAACAATGAGAGAAACATTGTAAGAAGATTCTCATTTCCACTTCTACAACTTTAGTGACTTTCTTCACCTCAGATAGAAGTCCACTATCACATCGTTTAGGAATGTGCCTTCTTCCAGACAGCTGAGGTCCTCTTCTGTGATGCTTATCCCCCCTTTGGCTGGTGGAGGGGGGTAAACAAGCCGTCTGGAAGGAGATGGTATTTTCTAAAAGAACTATCCTTTCCATCACTACAAAAAAAAAAAAACTAATTTAGGCCAGCCAACCGACTTTTTGATTTCATGTACAGGCGACGAGGGAACCACTATCAAATCCTCATCGCTGTCTGAAACGCTGAGGGTTGCAGTTTCACATCGAGTGGGATCAGGAGAGGGTGAAATTGGTACCAAAGTCTGTTGAACAATGAGAGAGGGACAAAACAACAGAAAATAATGTTGTGGTCTATTATGTCAGTGATGTTCAAAGATTTATACTGGCTGGGTCCAAAATAGCCCCCTATACTATACATTCCCTACATTAGATTGCTAATAGACCCCTTCACGGTTCACGTCACAGGCGGTTCCCATTGCGCATGTCGGGGTCAGAAAAGCGATTACAGCAGATTGAGTTGCATATTATTCGGTATCGTCAAAAATGCCTACTTACGTCGTGGGCTGTGAAAATCGCACAAGGTCTTCCGTAAAGTTTTCGCGATTCATGCAGAATCTCAAAAACAAAAAAATACAACATCTGTGGCTGCAAGCAATTAACATGCAGACTGGAACAATGCAAATATCAAAGAGGCTTGTGTTTGTAGTGCTCACTTCATTTGAGGCAAGTCATCATTTTTCAGCCCTGTTAGATTTAATTATAAAGCCTGGATGGTATGAACAGTTTGACCCCATGCTGCGCGCGCACCCGATAGTCATTCAATGTTTACAAACCTTGAAGGGGTCTATATAGACAGTCCAATTGAATGACCGACTGAATGAATGAGAGTAAATTGGGACACTAAGCATCGGAAGCACTACGGGCGCCATCTTGTGTCAAAACACAGGAGTTCATTTGGGACGCCTCTCACAGTAAGGGAGTAGTAGCTGGCCGTTGAGTGTGCATGGGTTCTACACGCATTATGGGATTTAAAGAGTGCACTTGATATAATGTCCACTATCATTTCGGACACTACAACAAGTGGCTGTCCCCTCAAATAGTGCACTATTTAAGGAAACAGGGAGCTATTTCGGACACAGCCACTATGTTTTCAGTGGGAATGTTAAAGATGCAAAAAACCTGACTCATGACAGGAAGTTCATCCTCTTTGGGCTGAAGCACAGGGATCTGTTTACAAAAGAAAAGGGATAATAAAGAATAATTTGTCTTTTAAAGCGAAACTAAAGCCAAATATCAAAATTACCCCATGATTTACTCACCCTTAAGCAAACCGAGATACATATATCCATCATCAAGCACATTTGGAGTTATTTTAGTAAATGTCTTTGCTCTTTCAAGCTTTATAATTAGAAAACAGAGATCAGGTAACAACTTTTGAACTTAAACCCCAGAAAAATGCATAGCATTCATACTTCATAAAAGTAATCCACATGACTCCAATGGGTTAATAAAAGTCTTCTGTGCATAATCGATGCGATTTTGTAAGAAAAATATTCACAAGAGTGTTTTAGCCCAAGATGGCGTCATTACCGGATGCTAGTTATTATAGTTTAAAACCTGTATATTTTTCTTACAGTATCCCATCGATTACCCGCATTAACCCCTTGGATTACTTCTGTGAAGGATGAATGCACTTTTTTGGGCTTCAAAGTCAGAAGTTGTTCATTGATCCCCGTTTTCTCCCATTGTAAGCTTGGAAAAGCAAGGACATTTACTAAAATAAGTTTAAATGTGTTCATCTGAAAGATGATGGACATATGTATCTCGGATTGCTTGAGGGCGAGTACATCATGGGCAAATTTTGTTATTTGGTATCGCTTTAAGAAAAGTAAGCTATACATTAAGGTGTGGCAAGTATTTTTATCCATGACCCACCTGCTGTCTTTGGTTACAGTTGTGCGTCTTCAGCCTGCTACAGGCTTCTTCAAATGACAGTTTAACTGGACAGCTGCAGATGTTATTTCTCCTGCCAATCTCTGTGAATATTTCCTCAAGGATGAGCTGGTCTGGCAATGAAAGCTCTTCCTCAAAAATAAGGACTAGGTATTTCTCATCTTGATCTGAGAAGAAAACATAAACTCATTTTAACAAATAAAGTGAATACACTAAATAGCATGAGACAAGAATTTAATGATTTTCAAAAGGAACATCCTTCAGGCTACATTGTACATAGATTTGGGTTTCTACAAAATTTGAATTATACTATAACTCACTCTTGCTCGCGCAGTCACCCCACGCCAGCGAATGATCCTCACAGACATAATACACAATCTGGGCACGCAGACGGTGACGTGCCACAGGTGTTATCTGTAGAAACAGTGCCGGCAGCCTCTGCACAGTACACCATTCACAACTGGTGACCTCTGATGTTTCTATACGTAGTGTTAGTGACGACACTGTTTGCATTAAAAAAGGTAAAACATCAGATTACACAATAGACATCACTATACAGGTGAAAACACTACACGGCAGGATGAAATGCATAACTGAACAATTAAAAAAATCTTAAATTGTAACACTATTATACATTTTAAAAAACTTTTTTTGTTGACAATACTCTCAGGAATGATTTTACAGACAAGGCTTAGCTATATCCAGGATTAGGCCTTAGATAAATTAAGATGTTTAAGCATCTTTAAAGGGCACCTATTACATTGCTAAAAAACAACGTTATTTTGTGTATTTGGTACAACACATTTCCACATACCGTAAATTTTTGTAACTCCAAATATCACTTTCTTCCTGAAACGCACGAATTTTGTACAAAACTCATCGATTTGAAAAGAGCTGTGTCCCTCATTGGCCAGCTAATCTGTACGTCGTGTTTGGCCGGAAATGTGAAGCTCCTTACCATGTTTGAAAGATTCGCTCACAATTCAATGCTAACAGGAGTTAACTTACAGGCTGACTCCGAAGCGGGAGGAATTATGATAATGTCGGTCTTTACTACATCACCAATCCCAGGAAGTAAACTGTTGCCTACAATCCGTGTGTTTGTTGCAGTCTATGAAAAGAGATTTATGTTGGATACGATAACTCCCGTCATTGTTTACTTTGGGGTTTGTACCTTTTGCATATCCTTAACATGTACTAATACAAAAGGAAATGTAAAAACGTGAATTGGATCATAGGTGCCCTCTAATAAACATGCCTTAGAAAAAAAAACGTTACTGGTGTGCATCTTGAGACAAATCACTGGCACTGTCAGTGCAAGTATTTTGAGTTAAGACAGCTCAAACATGTGTCTTAGGCTAGGACTAGGCTTAAGCTTTGTCTGTAAAACCAGGGGTAGATGTCCATTTCTGAGTGACACATTAAAAGTCTACAAATATGTACATCATCTTACCTACATTTGTGATCTCAATGTAATCCAGTGTAAACTGTAAATGAAACAAGTATCCTGTTAACTATAACCAAATTAATATAAAAACGTTTTTTGTCAGGTACTGTACATGCATTTTAATTTAAATCCTCAAAGTATTATTACCCTGGATTGGGCGGTCAGTGTATCAGATCTTCTGAATATCTTTGTCAATGTTCCAATTTTTAAACATCTGATGTTGAGTACAAGTCTGATTAACCTTTCAGCAGCGTCTCTGTTTGGCTGTTTTGGAGATGTTACCTTCCTGGTTTTGGGTTTTTTCACAATGTTTCCAAACTGTGGCAGAAAATGTTTTCAATCAGTGTCTTTGTGGAAAACAGGTGACAAACAGGAACAAATATCCCGAGCAGGTCTGCAAGTCAGTCCTTGCATGTGAAATCGCCTACTTCTATACTGTACAGAATATGAAAATCAGTATGCAAAATAAGCAGTATGTCTGAAAAACAGTATGGAAAAAAGCATGTATATCCCATAAGGCTTCAGTAAATAAATGTAAAATACCAGAAAACTATGAAACGGTGGCTGTTTTAGGTGATGTAGTTCCCATGAAAAATATTTCTAGTCTAAGAATGACTTTTTTTAAAATAATAGAATTGCAGTGTTCCCTTTCGCGGTAACTCGATGCTGCGTCATGAAATAACACTGGGGAAAAACAACACAGCATTCGCGCACCTGAATAGTCTTTAAGGTTTTAAGCTTTTAAACGCGAATGAAAACATCTGAAGGGCGCCAAATGCCAGCTGTTTTTTTTTAGCTGAGCGCCAGCTTTCATCAGCAGAGCACTTTGGTTGCTTTGATACTTCTGCTTTGTTTATAAGTCGTTGTATGATGCGCCGCTTGGCTGTTGTGATATTTGTCGCGCCCCTCCTCCACTGTGACTGGATGGCGGTGTGAGGACATTGACAAGCTGAGCTTTTCACCCAAAGTTGAATATTTTTGAACTATCAGTGCTCAGCACTGAACACTGAAAAAAAACACCAGCTGCTTTTTTTTATTTACGCCAAGCTTCCATTGGAAACGATTGAAAACATACAACGGCCATGGGTGTTAAAGCTTTGGTGTGCACCTTAAAGGGACACTCCACTTTTTTTGAAAATATGCTAATTTTCCAGCTCCCCTAGAGTTAAACATTTGATTTTTACTGTTTTGGAATCCATCTCCGGGTCTGGCGCTAGCACTTTTAGCATAGCTTATGATATTACGCAGCAGCCGAAAATAGTCCCCTTAGTACCCTTTAATGGCAGGGGACTATTTTCGGACACTGCGTAATATCATTGCTCCTCCTGCAGCCATGTTACAGCAGGAAAGTCCTTGATTATTACGCCAGAATGAGAGTATAGTTCCTAGCCGTTTCGGCCTAGAAAAATCGCAACCTTTAATTTACCGTCGGTCTTAGTACTCGATGTAACTACAGAAGAGTCAAGTTTTAAATAAGAAAAATATCAAAACTTATTTTTTAGGCACAAAGCCAATGGACTACTCAGATTCAATGGATTGTGCTAAGCTATGCTAAAAGTGCTAATGCCAGACTCGAAAATCAGCTGAATAAATTCCAAAACCGTTAAAATCAAATGGAAAATAAGCATATTTTCAAAAAAAGTGGAGTGTCCCTTTAAACTAGCCCATCTTATAGGCGTCGAGTGATGACATCACGAGAGTGACAGAACCAGAAGGTATAAAACGAAGGCGCCAACAGCACATTACAGCTTTCTGTCATTCAGCGAGCCGAGCACTCTACGTAAAATTGTCGGTCAAAATTGTGTTTCAAAACTTAGTCAGAACTAGTTTAAGAAATAGTTTAAATGGCTAGTGAGTAGTTCAGGAAGTGTGTGTTCCCCGTCCTCGTTTCATAACAGGCGGGGACACTCATGAGTTATGTGTGCAGTGTTTGGGGGCGGAGCACGCTCGGACAGCTTTTGATAGAGAAAGGTCTGTAGCCATTGCGAGAGCATCTCGCTAAAGTCACTTAATTTCCAAGCAGCCCGATTTAGAATGAAGGGCAATATTTACGTTCCTTGCGGCTCAGGGCACGTGTTGTTGAGGCAGCGCGATGCCGTGCATCGTCAGGATCGCTAATAGAGCTAGCTGAGATGTTTGAGATGGCTACAGCCTTTCTTAGCCCTCGCTGCCTACTTGCACTCGGGATCAGGAAGTTTGTAACCAACATTCCCTCAATATATCTTAATTTGTGTTTATCAGAACAAAGAAATTATACAGGTTTGTAACAACATGAGAGTGAGTAAATAATGAGATTTTTTTTTTTTTTTTTTGGTGAACTATCCCTTTAACAGTAAAGAAGAACATACTTTATTTACTTTGGTACTGTCAGGCAACCTTGGACACAGGGAGTCATTTTCACTATTTCTTACCTCGTCTTTCATTCGATGTCTTCGTTTAATTTGTTTGTTTTGGGATTGGTCAAGGATAAATGTCTCATGTTTGGTTTTCTTGGGATGTACAACAGGATCTGTAAGATGGCACACTACTAAAGCAAACATCCACATTTTTTTAACCAAGCAACCAGTGTGAACTTAATCTAAAGTGAATAATTCAACATTATATTATGGTTTAAATGAGTTAAAACCTGTGATTAAAGAGAGGTCTTTAGGTTTGATCTCCATCAAGCTATTTGTCAATTCATCTGTGGTCTCCTTTTCCTCATTAATAGACCCATCTGTAAAACCCCAAACATGTATTAAAAATCAATTTACAGTACAAAGAAACAATAGTGTAGAACAAAAACGTGCTTTACCTTCAGAATCACTGTTGATAGGGTATTTTCTATAAAGATAACATAATTCTCTAGTCAATAATCACTTTATTTCATTTTGAATTTTTATGACTGTAACAATGAGTCAAACCTTGAATCCTTCCGGCAGCAGATCTGAAGCGCGTAGTTGAAAGGTCTGAATCTTTGTTCAGATCGTTGGAAAGGATCAGCTTTACTATCAGTGTTAACCATAGCTTTTGGCGGGTCCCTAAAATACACAAATATAAAGACAACAGTCGCTAACATACGTTTGAGGTTTTAACAAGGCTTTTAACTCACGTTAATATGTCTCGCACTGCGACCAGATTGAGTCCGATAGCGTTTCCTCTCAGACGTTTGACTTTCAACTTTTCTCGACCCAGTGGACGAACCTTTTATGTCCGAAACATAAATGTGCAAACACAATAGTTATGTAAATGTGAAATTGCCTTAGGACTTAAATAAAATAAGCTATATTTAATAAAATACTGAGATTTTGAGGTTGGGATGGCTAAAAGTAAACAATACTGTTTCTTTGCCATCAAGCATCTGCAACTAATTAGCATACGAGATAGTGACATCTACGTTTCATGTTTATAACTTACACTCACCATTTTATAGTATTTGTAGAGTAATTTAGCCTCTCAAAATAACAATTAAAAACAGCCACAAACTCTAACGTCACGTAAAGTAACGTAAGCGCGTCAACTAATTAATTCAGTCTGAATTAATTAGTTGTGTTGGATTTCTCACAGGGCTGCGCAAGACCGATCGGCCTATGACATCAAAGTACCGCGAGAGCACAGCTTTTCAAAGCGCTCTTGCAGTACGGTGATAGGTTTGTTCGACTTCATGCGGCGCCGCAAGAACCCACAGCCGGATGACGTCAAAGTACCGCGAGAGCGATTCGCAAAATCATACGGAGGAGTTTGCTTGAAATCGCTCTCGCGGAACTTTGACGTCATCCGGCTGTCCGTTCTTGCGGCGCCGCATGAAGTCAAACAAGCCTATTGTCACAGGCCGTTCATTTTGCACAGGAAATTTCAAATTACCTATGTAATTTTAAATGTCTGACAGGTGTTGGATAGTCCGTCACGCAAATAGCAACCTGCGCATGGTTGTCCCCATCAGCCAGCTGCTATCTGCTGTATCACACCATAAGCGTTTTCTTACAGTTGTCACCTGTGGGGTCAACCAGCTACTGCTTTTGTACTTGTGACCTCTGGGCTGATCTTATTTGGGTAATTATACAAGTAAAGGTATAGCAGCCGGGTGGTTTGTGTCTTTGTACTGTTGGTACAGTCTATTTCCTTCCTACCTTGTTGGATTCGGTGATCAAGTCTGTAAATATTGCGAAATATCTCTAAATCGAGTATCCAAATTGTTTAATTTTTTTGTTTGTTTGTTTTTGTAGCTCTTTCACCTAAACGTTGGCATTTCTTGGTAATCTCTTAAATAAAATCTACATACTGTATATGAATGTTTTTTTGGGTAAAATAAAACCTTTTTTTTATTTAATTTGCCCAGAAAGCATCAAAATATTCACCAGATTTCTGATAAAAATGCTTCAGCAGACCTGAAGGGAAATTAAATAATGTAAAATAAAAAAGAATAAGAAAATCTGGATAAAATAAAGCCTATTTTTATCTAATATAAATGTACAGTAAAACAAAGCTTTGCCTTTTTTGAGACGTGTTACAGACACTGCTTGTCTTATGCATCACATTTTTTCTAACACTTTGATATGCATGCATGCATTATAAAGAAACAAACTGACAACCTATTTTTCACAAATGTTTATTTACTCAAAACAATTTATGCAAACACAGCTATGGCCATATTGAGACAATACAAGATGACTTGGAACTGTTATGCAGAGAGAAGCAGATTCACCCTGTAAAGTTAAAACAAACCAACAATTCTGGCATCTCTGTTTAGTTTGATCAGGGCCTTTTACAAATCTGATTTGATTTAGTTAAGAATGCGCGGCCCATGTGCTATTCAATAGCTGAGCGAAATAAATACAAAATAAAACGCGTTAATGCAGCAACACTAGCAGCAAATGTCAGTTCAGTATGACATCATCTATTCAGTAGTATCACTTGTGTGATTGCCACTAAAATAAAATATACTGTACATGGTAACAATAAGCATTGTTCCTCATGCTCAATGGTCTTATATATATACTTGCCATCCATGTGGTGAGTTTCTATTAATAATCAGTCTATGACAAATGAGGTGTCATAATGATGTCACAATCAAGCACGTCAGAACTGTTAACAGGAGAAAAAAGGTGATTTACAAACAATCACTCATAATAAACTGTCAATGTATAACATTCACATGCTCCCTGGGTATAAGCAAAACAAGTTTCGTTTTTAACGTTACTGTAGTCTTTTATACACATTTGAAATCCTGTGCACATACGTTTACACATATTTTTCCTTTAGTACTCAATTATTGTACCTCTGTCACTGGCCTCTCAACATTTAGTATAAATGTCTTCTCTAAAGCTCAGAATGAAGCAGGTTAATAAAGCGAGCCTAATCTCAAAAACATGTCCAGATCATATTTCAGCCTGAAATCAAAATTAAACCCTGTATTTGAGCAATCTGACCAGGACGTGTTTTTGACAGATTCATGCCTTAACGCAATTCGGCTATTTCTATCATTAATCTTTATCTAGTTAACCTGGACATTAGTTGCAGCTATAAAATATCCATAAGCTTGATATTGTTGGGATTTTTCTAATGGACGATTTTAACAATTCAAAGTGATTAGCCAGTGAAAAAGGCATTTTGAGGCTGAATACACAGATGGATGTAAAAATGACCAATCCATACAGTATGAAGCCAAGACCGACCCCAAAAATAAGTGCGGACAACATATAACTGCATTCCGGGCAACGAGTATCTTCATTTTCTTTCTTTTTTCTTCAAAAATGTCTTTCCCATCACAATATTTACATTTTTTAGTCCGTTTTGCTACCCACTCTTTGATACTGTACCTTTACTTTTGTTCATTCTTGTGCTGGGAAAGGTGTGTGGTGTTGGTGCTACTGTCTGGATAAGGGTGGCAATGTTTGATGATACAGATGTAGTGTATAAACCGGCGCGGGAGGAGACAAATGTGGAGTATATATTGTATGGTGAGCCCATGGAGTTGACAGGTATTGAGGGGTTATTAACAGCGTGCGGTGGGGGGCGGGTCATTCAGAGTGGTGGGCGGAGAAAATGGTGACGGGTCACAACGTCATCCCATAAATAGGGATGCTGCTCAGTATTCGTCCTGGTCCAAGTGGGCCTGCTCATCTATTTCATCATCTTCTGGCGGTGCAAAGCCATCCTGTATGGAAAGTGATTGTTACTGTCTATTCACTTTAAAGGGACACTCCATTTTTTTGGAAAATATGCTCATTTTCCAGCACCCCTAGGGTTAAACATTTGATTTTTACCCCTTTGGAATCCATTCAGCCGATCTCCGGGTCTGGCGGTACCACTCCCAGCCCAGCTCAGCACAATCCACCGAATCCGACCAGACCATTAGCATTGCGCTAAATGCATTAGCCGAAAATAATCCGCTTAGTAACTTTCAATACCAGGGGACTATTTTCGGGCAGTGCGTAATATCACTACGTCTGCTGCAGCCATGTTACAAAGTCCTTGATTTTTACGCCAGAATGAGAGTATAGTCCTAGCCATATCTGCTTAGAAAATCGCAACTTTTAGTTTTCTGTCGGTCTTAGTACACGATGTAACTACAGAAATAGGAAAAATATCCAAAGTCTTTGGTTATTTTTTAGCGCGATGCTAATGGTCCAATCAGATTCAATGGATCGTGCCAAGCTATGCCAAAAGTGGCAGCACCACACCCGAAGATCAGCTGAACGGACTCCAAAGCGGCAAAAATCAAATGTTTAAAGGAGTGGTTCAATGGTATTTCAAGCATTCTGACTTATTAACACGGTTATAGAGTTGTTTACTCATGCTAAACGTAGGCAAAGTGTCAAAAAAGCAGTTGGGCGTGTTACAGAGTATTTCTGTGCCGAATGCACTTTGCCAGGGTTCTTACAAGTTTCGGAAAGTTTTTTTCGATTACAGGTCCAACTGACGTTTCAGGGGTTTTCTATACGTATCACTTCTTTATATGGGCACTTCCCCCGGAAAACCCCGCCCACCCGTCAATCAACAGGAGACGCTACAACTTGGAAACATCTTATCACGCGACACAGCTTTGTTTAATTTCTCAACTCAACAATGGCACGAAAGAAGAAGTGTGTTTTTGGATGTAAGGAGAAGAAAGCCAGCCTTATGAAAACAATGGATATAGTTTATTATTCGGGGTAGCAGCTGAGTTTTGCGCGTGTGTTTGATGCGCTGGATTTTCCCAACCGGGTCATGAGGTGCATGCGGTAAGTAAGACTTCTGTCTTATGTTGGAAATAGGCGCGTGCATATTATATAAATGACACGAACATGTAGTGAATCATAAGTTATAAGTGTTGTAGAGTGTTGCATGACTCGTACTCGCTCCACCCGCGGTAGTAACTCCTCCTTCTTCATTTTTTCGTACGTTATCGGAAAGATTCGGTAAAGCTAATCTTTCTTTTATGAATCTGATTAAACTAAAGACTCTTCGGAGATATAAAGGATGTCATACTACTCTATAGGTACTCCAGATTAACATCAGAAATTCAGAAACAGCATGTGTTACGTGAGCTTTAAAGCAACACTAAAGAGTTTTTGCTCTTTGCTCCCCCTACAGGTTAGAAGCATAATTGTTCATTACCACTGTCGTAAAAACTGCAGCATAGCTGGCTCTGATTAGATTGTAGGTCTGCCGTAAAGCAAGTTTTTGTAGTTTTCACTCGAACTACAGGACCACGACCCGACGGTTGGAAACTTCTTTAGTGCGGTTCTGGCCGATAGAGGGCTGCAAAGCGAATGTGAAAGTGCCGTTCACCCTGTTTCGAGTGGATGAATGACTGAAACTTTTTTGGAAACGTTATTTTAAGGTACAAAAAAAAACTCTTTAGTCTTGCTTTAACTCTAGTGGAGCTGGAAAATGAGCATATTTTCAATAAAGTGGAGTGTCCCTTTCAAAAACACTGAATTTCTTTGTGCATTACTTAAAATATACATTTATACTTATGCTTTTTTTACAATCGAGTGAGTTTTGTGAAAGAGACAGTGCTCAAATGTAGAGAAATTATGATTATAAACATGCTCATAATTTTAATCAGCACCAAAACTTGTGAGGTTTAAGAGTTTGCAGCCTATTCAGGCACTAAACAGCAAGGTAGCTAACTGTACAAAATTTGGACAGAGCTTACAGGACATGTTATTATGGATAAAGCAAAGGAGTTGACAGTACTGTACCTCTGTGGCATACAAAATGTCAACTATCTTAGAGATAATTGGGTTGTTTTCAGTCTCATTTTCTTGGCAGATAAGTTCAATGTCTCGAAGTTTGCTGAAGTAAAAATCTCTCTCCTTCTCCAGACCATCTACAGTTAACTTCAGCTCCATCAACTTTAAATAGCAAAGGAAAAAAGAACACAATGTAATCAAATAAAACTAAATACAGTGCATTTAGTATACATTATAAATCTACCTTTATTTTTCAATGCATGTGTGTATCTCAATTAATTCCCATTCCCATCAAAAGTATTCCAAGGAAGGTAGGGTTCCTTACCCTCCCAGGGACTCTACCTGTTGATTAAGCTCCATGATTTCAGCATCACTGCCCCCATTTCTGGCATGTGTAGGGTTCTTCCTTATGGTGGTGGTCACCCTCTGTGGAATGGGCATGTTTTTGGGTACTGTTGGCGATGTTCTTTGAGGCCCTGAAATTGGAGATGTCTTGCTTTTAGCGACAATTAACAAGAGTGGTGCTTGGCAAATTTAATATACCATACAAATCAATCCATGCAATTTCAGCTGCAGATTTCTGATCTCAGATCAGCATCATTATAACACACTAATTCACTGAACTAAAACTACAGCTGTAAGCTTTAGAAAGTCAGCCTTTAACAAGCTCCTGCACGGGTGGCTTGATACCCCCATTACTTTGGTTAAGCCTGCATGGGATCAAACATTAACCGCTTCAAAAGCTTGTTATCCGCTTCATGTTTGCCAGGTTCAACCAAAGTCACGGAAGTGTGACGGAATGTTACTACAGACTAAATGGAGGTCACTTTCCCAATCCAGCCCAATGACATCACAAAAGCCAAATTGAGATGCCACTGTTATACCTCTCTTTGGACTATGTTCTGCATCAGTTTCTTGGCTGGTATATATATACAATATTTACAATGACAAATAAGGAATTTAGAGGTGTTTATAGGGATGAATAGGACTGACCAAAAAAAGCACTAAGCAAGCAGTGAACCTTGCAAACAGCACATGAGAGAACACTGAGGAGCATTACGGCTGGGTGATATAACTCAAAGCATATCTTTATATTTTATCAGCTTGTTGGAAATTATATTTGCAGCTAAATGTGTTCAAAAATGTAAATAAAATACATTAAACGTTAAGTTAAATACTATAATAAGCAAGGCATGTTTCCACAGTTCATTATTTAACAATCATTTTTATATGCACCTATGAAAATACAAAATAAAGGGATAGTTCACCCCAAAATGAAAACAATGTCATTAATGACTCACCCTCGTGTCGTTCCAAACTCGGAAGACCTCCGTTCATCTTTGGAGGCACAGTTTGGGATGTTTTGGATTTGGTCAGAGCTTTCTGACCCTCCATTGAAAATGTAGGTACAGTATGCTGTCCATGTCCAGAAAGGTAATAAAAACATCATCAAAGTAGTTCATGTGATATCAGTGGGTCAGTTAGAATCTGTTCAAGCATCGAAAATACATTTTGGTCCAAAAATAACAAAATTTACGACTTTATTCAGCATTGTCTTTTCTTCCGCGTCTGTTGTAAACCGCGTGCACGAGACTGAAGTCACGTGACTGCAGTGATGTGGCTGACTCTAAACGAAGCTCTGGCGCACCAAACAACACGTCACAACAGAACCGGTAGAGAAGACAATTCTGAATAAAGTCGTAATTTTTGTTATGGACCAAAATGAATTTTCGATGCTTCAACACATTCTAACTAACCAACACATGTCACATGGAATACTTTGATGATCTTTTCATACCTTTCTGGACATGAACCTTTCTTAAACTTCTTAAACTGTGTTCCGAAGATAAACAAGGTCTTCCGAGTTTGGAACGACATGAGGGTGAGTCATTAATGACTTTATTTTTATTTTTGAGTGACTTATCCCTTTAAAGCTGCAATCTGTAACTTTTGACTCTCTGTCGCCATCTCTGTTTGAAACATAACAGTGCATTTCTGGAGTAATTTTTTGTATGTGCATTGTGCTTTGCCCTGCTACTCTGCATGGGTAAAAAATCTGAAATGTAAAAGCGCATAAAAGCGCATCTGTTATTATACATCGACATGACAGTTAAAAGTACATCCTAAAAGTCATCTATCCAAAAAAAAAATTATATATAGTAATATATCTGCCGCATTTGTTCTGACTAAATAAAAATGTAAATGTTTTAAAGGAATAGTCTACTCATCATTTTCCGAAAGACGGAAAACAATTTTTTCCGCAAAAAAACCTGACCCTGACGTTTAAAATACTAAACATTATTATTTATATATTTATACATGCTTAATAATTATTTTCAATATAATAATTTTCGTCAGCCCCCCCCCAAAGAACCCGAGTTTTGAATATAGATTATAAAGGACAGTTTAAACCAGTGGTTCTCAAACAGGGGGGCATGACATGGTGCCAGCTGGATGCCAGTTTTATGTAATTTTATAAAATACATTAATTTATTGTATATTATGTGAAAAAAAAAACATCAGAAAAACAAGGCTACCAACCAACAACACTACATTGTATAATTTAATATGATACAATGATTTACCGAAGTGAACCAAACTTATCAACTCTACATTGTTTTTGCTACTAAAGTTAAACTTAGAGACGCTATTAAAACATCTCTGTTCTAATGCTCTCATACTTTTTGCAATCTAAATCTGACACACTTCATCAGCCAAGTGAAAAGCACCTTAATCATCATGAATATTCAATATATCACCCAGCCCAAAGCATTTAAGAACTGGTTTTAGAAAATTGTTAGTACTGATGTCAGGAAAGCAGTTCTTGTATTAAAAAATTCACATAGTAACACAGTTCGTGCCACCACAAAATGCCTTTGTTTGTAATATTGATCGTTCACTGTTTTCTCATCAATGAAAGCTCAGACATTAATCATTCAGAAGACCGTGCACAACCAGCTGCTTTGCAGAGCACGCTTTCCATCAGCAGAAGCTCAGCAGTCAATGCAGCAAAGGTGTGACAGAATATTGATGTTACCTGAGAGACCAGTTCTCTTGGGTTTGTGGGAAAAGTGTTCACCTGGGTTTGGTGGAGGTGCCACGTCCTGGCCCTGTCTGGCTTGCACAGGATCATACTCTTTTCCGTCGTAGTTGGCGTCGAAGAATTTTTTAAACCACTGGATGAATTCAAAGTTGTCCTGGAATTTTCCTTTCACTAATTTTTCAACGGGTATTATCTGGAAAGCAAAAAAGCACAAGAAAAATGGTCAAAAGGGAGACAGTACCCTTTAAAAAATCCTAATATGTACCATTTAGGTACAGATATGTATACATTTGGTACTAATATGTACCTTTAAGGTTCTAATATGCACTCTTTGGTACCATGTATCTCTGAGGAACTAATACTGTATGAACTGTTTAGGTGCAAAGGTGTAGTTTTGGATAGGGTACCATTTTTCTGGCAGTGCACAGTATGTGGTTTAAAACATAAATAAATGAGTATAAATTTTATATTTTGGAGCTAAAAACTTATAAGGCAAGAGGATAGTTCACTTCTGTATTAGTCATATAAAGGCCCATATGAAATCTGTGCCCCCAGAACTTTACAGTCAGCCTGTCATTCACAAATTTATATTTTCATCTTGCTTATTTATTAAATATTTTGATATTTCGACAATGCTTTTAGTCTACCAATAAGAAAGTACAGTTGGGAAAATAAGTATTTGACACATCAGCCTTTATATCAGTAAGGGGATTTCTAAGTGGGCTATTGACACAAAATTTCCACCAGATGTAGCCATCAAGCCAAATATTAAACTCATACAAAGAAATCAGAACATTCAAGTATACAAGTTGAGTCACAATAAATCAAGTGAAATGACACAGGGAACAAGTATTGAACACACTTCATTTAATACTTTGTAGAAAAGCCTTTGGTGATTACAGCTTCTAGACGCCTCTTTTATGGAGAGACCAGTCGTCTGCATTGCTCAGGAGTCATTCTGGCCCATTCTTCCACACAAATGATCTTGAAGGTTCCTTGGGCTTTTATGAATTTTGATCTTCAGTTCTCTCCATAGATTTTCTATGGGATTTAGGTCAGGTGATTGACTGGGCCATTCAAGCAACTTGATTTTCTTTCCTTAAACCACTTCGTTGTTTCCTTGTGTTTGGTATCTTTGTCTAGCTGAAATGTCCACCCTCTTTTCATTTTCAGCTTTCTGGTATATGGCAGCAGATTTTTATCCAAAATGTCTCTGTATATTTCTCTATTCTTCCTACCTTCAATAATATGAAGTCTGCCAGTACCCCTTGCTGAAAAGCAGCCCCAAACCACAATGCTTCCACCCCCAAACTTAACTGTTGGTATGGTGTTCTTGGGGTGGTGGCCAGTGCCATTTCTTCTCCAAATATGGTGGGTAGAATAGCTACCGAAAAGTTAAATTTTTCTTTCATGCGACCATACTATATTCCCCCAATAATCCACAGGCTTCTTCAAATGCTCTTTCGCAAACTTTAACCGAGCCCCAACATGCTCTTTGTTCTGCAATGGAGTCTTGCGTGGTGAGCATGCATGGATGCCATGGTGGTTCAGTGCGTTGCTTATAGTTTACTTTGAAACAACAGTACCTGCTGATGCAAGGTCTTCCTGAAGTTCTGCCTGAGTGGTTCTTGGCTTTTGGAGAACTCTCCTGATTAATCTTTGGACTCCTTGGACAGGGATCTTACGTGGAGCACCTGATCGTGGCTGGTTTAGGGTGAAGTGATGCTCTTTCCATTTCCAGATAATTGCCCCCATGGTGCTAACAGGAACATTCAGCATTCTGGAAATGCGCTTATAACCATTCTCATCAAAATGCTTTTCAATGATAAGATTACGAAGATCTTGAAAGAGTTCTTTGCTTTTACCCATCATGAAGTCTTTCCTGTGTGGCTCCTAGGTAATGAGAAGCCTTTATAGGCCATCAATTAGGACTAAAGCAGCTGATATCAATTAGTACTGATAGGGCCCAGGGTTTCTCTCTTAATACTGACAGATTTCAGGTGATCTCACGGCTTTCTATGCCATTTTGCACCTTGTTCCTTCATATGTTCAATTATTACTTATTCCCTGTCATTTCACTTTATTTATTATGACTCAACTTGTATACTTAAATGTTCAGATTCCTTTGTATGAATTAAGATGCTTTTTCTTGATGAGCAAAACGACCCAAGAAAATAAGTCCAGCTTTTAGACCAAAAACATCAAACTTAAAGTTACAGCGGAAGATTTTCCCGAATATTTGAAAAGAACCGCCTCTCGGTTTTTTTTAAAAAATGCACATGCGCAACACTCTACCTGCTCCCAAAAGGGAATGCCTATTCAACATTTGCACAAGAAAGAGCATGCACAAGCCTCTTCTCTTCGCTTTGTTTACAAGTTGCTGCCGGCATGGCTCATACATTCAGATGTTTACCGTGTCTGCGCGGTTCGTGACTTGTGCCAGGGCTAGCATCGCTAATCATTGCTTACATCAACTTTTATTAGCAGTGATTTTAAATGGATTTCTCCAAATAGCATAACAAACTTTACCTGTCGAGTAGAAACTTCGCGACTGAGGCATCAGTGGGAAGCCCAACCTATGCATTTAGCGCACACCAGCACATGAAATATTATCCCAAAAACACTCTGGTCTTGTTTCTTTCTTCAGAGGCCTTTCTCTTCTTCTCATGCAATTCGTAGACACTTTTTCTCTTGTGAACCTCAGACATTTTGAAAAACACAGTAAGAACGTGAGCTTCAATGAATGGCTGAAGCCATAGCCCACCACACATATACACCTCAAAGTGCACATGTGCAGAAAGCGAACCGAGGGACGAGCACGTACGACGGCCTTACCTCAACATATCGTGAAAACGTGAAAGAGTGCCACCTGGTGGATAATAGCGGTATTGCGGAAAGCCGGAAATACTCGTCATTGGCAGGGAAGCGTTTTCTCTTGATTGACGAGATATTTCGTCAATGGCGGCGAAAGAGTTAATGATCCACCCGGAAAAAGAAAATCTTCCGCTATAACTTTAAGTGATTTTGTGCATAAAACAACCAAAAACAAATCTGCCAATTGGGTAAGCAAAAAAATCTTAAAAATTTTTCTTAAACACTAAATTCAAGAAAAATTCAAGAAAAATTTGCTTACCCCATTGGCAGATTTTGTTGCTTGTTTTATGCACAAAATCACCTAAACTTGACACTCTTGGTCCAAAAACCAGACCCAGTCTTTGTCGGGTCGCTCCGCTCATCAAGAAAAAGCATCTTAATTTAAGAATTTTTGGATATTTTTACTGAAAACAAGACAAAACTACTAAGAAATGTTTTTCTTGAAAATCATTTTTTGCAGTGTATAGGTAAGGATGACCCACATTAGAGACAATGAAAACATGTATTTGAACTTCATGTGTGAAAAAAACCACCAACTTTGTCAACATTCATCCTTTTGAAAGCTGCCTGCAGTACTTTGAAGTTGTGTATATACTCATGTTCCAGCTTGGCTTGAAATTTCACTTTCTTTAAAAGAATACAACCTGGGAACAACATGTCCATGAACTGACAATAAGCCGCCCCTGAAGACAAACAACAAAAGAGAACATTGTTCAAAAGAGTTCATTCATTACTCCAATACAGTGTTTGATCAAGATGTACATCAGGGAATAACCTGATCTGAGTCAGTTAACAGTGTACACTGATTTATTTTATTGATTCCACAAAGAAGTTACAGGTTATCAACGGCAAAAAAGGACATCTTTCTTTTTATTTCGTTGTGACAGTACTGTTAGTAGTAATAGTGCAGCTGGGAAGAGTGACAAAAGTCTGTGAAATAAGAGACTGAGTAAGTTTAAGTTAAACCCACCTGTACATAACTGTTCTATTTTGGTGTAGGTGAGCAGGAGGGAGTCATTTACCCATGCCAACATGTCATGTCGGCTCAGGTTCTCAATTGTTACTGAAGTCGAGTATACATTCACTGCCATCTCCTGTAAAGAGAACAAACAGTCACACAAATACACTATAGATCAGCGATTCCCAACCACATTGCTTTGTTAAACTGTCCGGTCTGCTGCATCCCTTAGCTTATACAAAACTTAAAACAGCTGAAAACATAGATTTTCCGGTACACTTGACATGAAAATGTTGAAGAAAAAACTCTTCTTCCTCTCTCTCAGTCTCTCTCTCTCTCTCTCTCTCTCTCTCTCTCTCTCTCTCTCGTTCAACAGATATTGTCTCTAAAAGATTTTTCAGCTGTATTGCACTTCTCATATGATTAACTTCCTAAGCTCAATCACATTGTTTTAAGCATCTCCTAAATGCATCAATGTGTTTTAAAAATATTATTATAAAAATATGAGGGGTTGATAGTTCATACCCTAGTATAACCCTCTAATATTATTGTAACTATTATAAACTTTATATCTATTTTTATTATTAATTTTTGTGTGATTTGTTTTTGGCTGAACACATTTATTTTGTTTGAAAGACAGAAAAGGTTATGACAAATAAGTAAAACATAATATTATACTAATAATAAATAAAATAACTATTTATATTACTTAAATACAAATAATTGTTAAATAATTCCACCAATAAGAAAGCTACTCTCATTTCCATTCCGCGCATTTTACCACATTTAAATGTGCAGTATGTACATTTTGACATAAATGTGATAGAATATACATAACTATGTTTTTAGTGGTGTATAAAGACCTTACATAATAAATTGTTATGTTTTTATTACCTTAGTATGAGCCATTTTTTTACCTTAACAAATGACAACAACAATAACAACTATTATTATTATTATTTATGTAATGAATAACCAAATAACTAACGCAATATTAATAATAATAGTATAATAATAATAGGGTTGTCAAAAGTTTAATCACGATTAATCGCATACAACAAAATAAAAGTTTGTTTTTGCATATATATATATATATATATATATACATGCATGTATGTATTTAAGAAACATTTACATGTATATTTATATTTGAATATATTTTATATTATATATAAATAAATAAAAATACATTAAATAAAAATTCTTACATTTCGTATGTGTTTATTTATACATAATATTACACACAATACACACAAATATATTATGCAAAACAAACTTTTATTTTCCCCTAAATATTAATACATTAATACTTTTATTATTTTATTATTAACGTTACCTCATATATTCGCTATTCAGTTATTCATCATGGAATATAAAAACATCTCATATAATTCAAGTTATTTTTATTTGCTCTAAATTATGGTTTTAAATATTAAAATGTTACAGTTAACTTACTTGTACGATATGAGTTAACGTTACAGTAGAAACGCAGGCCCTACACATGCTATGTATGTCACTAATACATCTCTTTATTATCTTTACGCCAACATAAATACATATCAATTTCGCGTTTTGTTATGAAAAGCAACGATTTCAAATCTGCAGTGATGTGTAAAACTGTGGATCTGCTGAACAAACGGTCCATTATTATGACAGTTGCTATGTAATCTGCCCCCTCTGCAGGCCCCGTCGTATACGTTACAGGCAACACACACACGCGCGCGCGCGACACACAAAAGAGACCAGTACGGCCATTTACTGCTTGCTAGTAGAAAATAAATCTAATGAATGGTGCAATTTTAAAATGTTCTACTCACTGTGTTTGTTATTGCGTCCTCCCCAATGTTGATAAGACACTGGCTGAAGGCAATATCGCTGTCAAATCCGAGGTGAAGGCTGTCCACTGCTGCTACGGGTTGCCAGATATGCAGCGCTCCTTAGTTACGGGCCGCCCCCGATAGCATACAACACACTGCAACGATTGGTGCGCATGCGCGACATCCCTTCATTACATGAGCATTATTATACTGGCCATGAAACACTTTAAAAATCATTCTACTATTAAAATTTTTTACTGAAAGGGTACCATTTTAACTTAAATAATTTTCATATACAATTTCTTGAGTTTCTTCAACATCTTTGTTTAACTGTAGTTTTGTTGAATTTCCAGATTTACCCAATAATTAAAAAAAAAAAATCGTTTTTTGTTGTTTAAATGAGAGAATTCTGATAAATAAAACTCCAACCAGAACCAAACTGCCCTATTAATGACTTATTATAAATTGTGATATATCTATAAAAATGTTATAAGCACAAGATCTTACTTCACTAAACAAGAAATACAGTTTTATGGTTCAAAAAACACACATAATTGAGGTTGAAGGGGGTTTATTTGCACTTTTCATGAGATAAACATATGTTAATACACACAACTGTGCATACACAACACATTTTAGAAAATTGAAATGCATACTGAAAATCCAGAATAAAAAAATACATGAATATTCAGCACCAACAGAAATGCTCTTTTCACACTAATGCTTGTCACCATTACATCGTGTTTAACAGGTAAAGTGTTTTCAAATGGTCTCTTTACAGAAGTGCGTGAAGCAACTTACACCAACATGTACCAAAATGAACACATGACTCGGTTAGCAGTCTGGTGTCTTTAACTGGGGTGTGGTTAGTAAAAGTGAACCATAAATGTTTCTGAATCAATGCACAGTGGTAATCTTTAAGTAAACAGTAAACCAATGGTATTTCACCATAATTATAGTTCAGAACCCAGCTTTGAATGTTCAATAAGATCCTACGAATAACAAGGAGAATGCAAACTAACAAAATTAATACAGCTAATAATATTTAGTGTTGAATCAAGCAGGTTTCAGATAGTTTTACTACAGAGCTAAAGAAGACAATCTGATATGTGACATAGTAAACAATATTATGCTTATTTCACATTGTATAGGTCAACACCATGTGCTTATAAACAACATTTAAATACCATCTGACTTCATCACCAACAAGTGTCTGTCATTTACCAATGGTATGAAAATAACTTACACGACTGAAAAACAATCAAATACACCGAATTGGCCTTTAAATCTTCAGTACATCAAAAAAATAAGCATAAAAATACTGAAACACCTTAACAAAGAGCAAAAACGTTTTTGTATGCTATCAAAAGTTGTTGATTGGTCAGCATAGTTGTAACTGTGGAGAGGCAGGATGCTATTGTACATACTGTAAGTGTAGTGTAATTCAAAAGTTAACACACTGAGGTAAATGTATAGTCATCTGTCAACACATTAAAACAGTTAAAATATTAAATAACTTTACAATGGTTCACATTTTTAAGCCATGAACGATACAAAAACTAAAATCAATTCCATTCTAAACAAAATGTTCGGTTGCTGTTTTAGGAATACTTTAAAAGCATATGTAGTAACTTATAAAAGGGTCTCTCCCCGTACCCTAAAAACAATGCCTAAAATTTAACTGGTTTATTCTGCACTACAGCTGTGTTTCATCTAAATACAACCTTCACAATTTTATTCCTTTTAATATAAAGAACGAAACACCCTGTTACTTTTTATTACCAAATCTCTCACAAGAAATTCTGACTTGCATCTTGCTTACAAACAAATATATTGTTACCTTGTACACATATACATATATAAAAACAATGAAGTTTAATTGCAAGTGTTTAAAATTAAATAACGTGAATCAGATGTGAGGCTGCCAAAACATGAATGTGTTTAGTTTCAGAATTTTTAAAGTGCTGCTCCGAAGGTTTACCAGATTCCACTAGAGCGACCACCGGGTGGCGCTAGAATCCTGGCAGAGGCTCTCTTTGGAATGTTGTCATCGATTTGAGCACCTGTCAAAAAAAGGAAAATTATAGGAATTATAGGAGGGGGTTTTCCAGGACAGGGATTAGACTAGTCCTAGACTAAAATAAATGTAAGAGCTGTCCAAACTGAAAACAACTTGCACTGACATGTATTAAAATACTTCAGGGCCTTTGTTTTGCCTCAAAATACACACAAGTAATGTTTTTAAGGCATGTTTGTTAAAACTAGTTATATTTCCTAATTAAATTAAGGCATAGTCCTGGTTTAAGATAATCTCTGTCCAGGAAACCAACCCATAGAGTCTACACAATCTATGTATATATACACTGCTGTTCATCGTACTATTGCAAATTCTTTATGTAATGTCAAACTCTTGCTTTTATTTATTTTTTATTTTAAGGGAAATTTAAATGTAATATACAAAAGCATCAATGATAATTTAATATGATGCCTGTTATTTATCACATTAATTGCCTACATGTTTGATAATCAACAAAAAAGTATATTGCATTTTATTAGGTTATAAACTATTTATGATGACAATAAAATGTGCAATACTATATATTCTATTATATATACTATATATTAAATAATTTTCCAGCTTTTTTTGTATTTCTTGAAGCAATAAAAAATAAATAAATGCGAGTTGACTTGACTTGCTATCAATCTAAAGATCACATGAAAACCCCAAAAAGAAAAAAAAAGAGTGTATTAGGACCAAAGTTTTTAATTATGAAAACTTTTACACACCATGTTTCTCATAAGTGCACACACCAGTCAGTAACCTGTTATTTTATGTTTAAGTATATCATGAATTGTATTTGTTGTACTGCATTTAAATGATGCAGATTTAAATTTTAAAATGTAAGATTTTTTTGTGATTGTTGCGGGCAAAAATCCTTGATCTTGCGGCACGTTTTCTTAAAAAATGCGATGGAATATGCGGGATATTTATGCAATTTTATGCGAGAACTTTCCAAACTTGCTTTTGCAGCTTTTCACTGATGTTCACGTCGCGTAATTAAATCACTTCCTAACATATGACTTTCTGCTACTAAAATGCGTCGATTATGAAATCATGCAAGTCCCGCATATTTTGCGAGCAGAAATCTGCAATTTATGCGGCGAAAGTGCGGCATATTTAAAAAATGCGACCCCCGCATAAATATCCGGCCATTGGCTGATAATGCATTAAATCATGCGATCGCATAATCACGTTTTTCTGGAGGGACTGTATTTTAAAGGGGACATATCATGAAAATCTGACTTTTTCCATGTTTAAGTCCTATAATTGGGTCCCCAGTGCTTCTATCAACCTAG
The DNA here is from genome assembly GCF_027580225.2 of Misgurnus anguillicaudatus. NCBI lineage: Eukaryota > Metazoa > Chordata > Actinopteri > Cypriniformes > Cobitidae > Misgurnus > Misgurnus anguillicaudatus. Next base: position 23,313,312 of record NC_073343.2, on the reverse strand, counting down.
TAAATGTGAAAAAAACAACCCAGTAACTTTAAACCATTCTCTGCAAGCATATAAAGAAATAGGTCATTGAAATTTAGCTCCCCTTGTGATGTCAGAAGGGGATAATACAGCCCCTTAATCTGCACTATCCAACCACAGCACTGATATCTAGTGCTGAGATCAACTCATTTGCATTTTAAAGGATGGCACATTTTTGCATTTTAAAGGATGGCACATTTTTGCTCACACCTACAAAGAGGCAATTTTAACATGCTATAATAAATTATCTATATGATATTTTGAGCTAAAACTTCACATACGTACTCTAGGGACACCAAAGATTTTTTTGACATCTTAAGGTCTTGTGAAATGTCTCGTTTAACATATTTTTTGGAGGAAATGTTACAGTGCAAAAATCCTAATAATCTCAAATTATTTTTTGTGTAAAATACAATTTCATATTTTTCTTCCCTTGATTTTGGGGTAAAACATGTACCAGGATGTTTTATATGAGATTCATCCGTACAGCATTTACTGTGATGTTTAATCTTTAAAGTAACTGTACCAGACAAGCTAAAGCCGGACTCATGCAGGTCTCTCATTCCCCCGTGGCGAGTACAAGGTCGTGGGGCCATGTCCCCATCTGCAGTGGCCGATTCCTTCTTGCCTGAATTTTGTACTGCAGCTACATCCCCAGTGTATGGTGCTCGTTCTACGCCCTTAAGTGCCTGACACTGCAGGTAGAGAGGTAGTACATAAACAAAAAATGCATGCAGTGCTATATAATGAAATGCATAAACAATATAAACAACACAGTAAAGTACCTTCTCCCGCTGGACCATTTTCTTATAGAGGTAGTCTGGGAAAGTTCGTAGAGGGTAGAACTTCCCCGAGCCCTCGGCGCAAGTAAAAATGCCATTTTCATAGACTACGCGCCCGCGGCTGATGGTTACCAGGGGGACGCCGTGACAGCGTAGATTCTCGTACAGGTTTACATCACCACCCTGCCACTGAGTGGCTGCAGCGATGGTCCTACAGGTAGATAAAAACATTTATTACACGGCTCGTTAGAATGCTTGATTCTGATTGGCCAGTCGTGACATTTGCAGGTTTGTTATTCCTAGATAACAACCGCTCAGAACTTATAACACACGGTAAATCATTTTGACAGGTACAGTTTAACTCATTTTTTGAAAAGTTGCCCACCAGCATTTTTTGTGATTTTCACAAAAGTTTCATAACATGCCATCCAGGAACATTTTTTTCTAAAAATATATAAACATAAATATATCAATTGAAAGAACAGACCCTCTGCTTTCTAACAACAAACGAACAAACAAACAAAACAGGGAAAAACCATTTCATCCTATCTATATTTTTTTCTCTGCTTATAAACTCTTAAATATTAGTATTTTTCTTTAAAAATATGTAAAAAGCTGTAATAATTGCATTTTTGTGAAGGAATTATGTTAGAGAACAGATTCAGATTGATTATCAAAACATACATAGAGTTTAAATTAAATTAGTAAATAACGTTTTGGCTTCAGTTTTTTCATAAATTGGTAAGTCATCTAGTTGATAATCGCGGTATTGCAGATTAACATAAAAATTCTTCACAAATACATTTTTATGCAAATGTTTTTTCTTAATTGACGAGATAACTCGTCATTGGCGGGGAATTTAATATTACACAAAAATTAAATATAAATATGTAATTTAATAACATTTATACCACGGGTCGGTTGAATGCTGTATTCTGATTGGCTGAGAAATGTTCCGTGGGTATGCATTAATTTCTGATAACCGCACACCTAACTTGTCAAATGTCTTAAAAATAGGCACCAGAGCAATTTTTGTGGTAAACGTGGTAGAAGAGGAATAATTGACTTTGTAATTGACTACATTGTGTATTGTGACTTTGGCCCTTTGAATTATTTGAAAATAATGCATGTAATGGCATTACCACCTTGGGTGTGCATTATTTTCTTATAATTCAACAGCCTGTCGTCAATTATTCCGTACATTATATTTAAAAATAAATAAACCAAATGGTGTGTTTGTGATATCTGAACATCTTGTCTTATCTTACAACTAAAAATAAACAGGTTTTCCTTGCGAAAGTTCTGCATTCGTTTAAATTTCGAATCAATATTTAATATTCCTTGCCTTATTTATGAGGTAAATAGCCATGTAATAAGAAGGATAATACCATGCAGCTGGTTGTTTTTGCAAAATAAGCCCCTTCAGTGTGATACAAGACCCTCCGCTTCACGATCACACTGTCAGGGCTTATTTCATGACAACAACCGGCTGCCTATACATTATCCCTTACATATAATGTATTTCACACTACATGAGTAAATGATTTTCTTTTATCAAATGTTAATAAAGGTTTTTCAAATCCCTCCTGATTTTAATTCTTCATTATTACAGATACCTTGTTGACTCTGGATCCCAGACGACCACATCAGCATCAGCCCCAGGAATGATCCTGCCTTTCCGGGGATAAAGGTTGTAGATCTTTGCAGCATTGGCACTAGTGACAGCAACAAAACGATTCTCGTCCATCTTGCCTCCAACCTAATAAAGGAGGACACGTGAAACACTGCAAAGACATTTCTATTGTTTCCCTCATAATAATCTAGGACTTTGCTGCCATAACATGGCTGCAGGAGACGCAATGATATTACGCAATGCCCGAAAATAGTCCCCTGCTATTGAATGTATCCAAGGGGACTATTTTCGGGCACTGCCTAACACCACTACGCCTGCTGCAGCCATGTTACAGCAGCAAAGTCCTTCATTATTATGCCAGAATGAGAGTATAGTTCCTAGACATGTCTGCCTAGAAGGTCGCAACTTTTGGTTTTCCGTCTGTCTCGGTGCACGGTGTAACTACAGAAGAGTCAAGTTTTGAATAGGAAACATATCCAAACTCTTTGGTTATTTTTGAGCGCCATGCTAATGGTCTAATCAGATTCAATGGATTATGCTAAGCTATGCTAAAAGTGGTACCACCAGACCCGGTGAACAGCTGAATGGATTCCAAAATGGTAAAAATTAAATGTTTAACTCTAGGGGAGCTGGAAAATTAGCATATTTAAAAAAAGTGTCCCTTTAATTCAAAATGTAATACCATTACTTCATATTAGTTATAGCGACATAATTACATGTTACAGGTGGCAATTTTTTTTTATTGTATTTTATTTTATTTGAGTTTTATCCTGACATGGCCCATATATGCCGCTTCAGTGGCAACTAGCAGTAAAAGCCAGGCTTCAGCAGCCTTGCACAGATGTGCTTAGGTTTAAAAGAGATGCCTTATTGTATGAACTAATGTGTTAACATTTTATGCAGACACTAAACAAAACATGTCAACTGACTTTCGGATTAGCTGTAGTAACAATATCAGCATCGTAAAAACGTGCGTAGTGAAAAAAGACATACCACTCCCCTCTCCCAGATAACACTCATGCGATCCTCCACGCCTGCAACACCGTGAGGGATTTTAGTGAAGTCATCCTTGCCCATTGCCTTCTGTTTAGTGGTAAAGGGCCGGTGATCCGATGCCACAACGTTGAGAGTGTCACTACATATCATCATAAAAAGAGAGATTCCGATGTCAATTTTATTGTTAGTGATGTAACTGTATAGGTATATATGAATAAAAATGCATCTGGTAAAAATCAGCTTACTTTCCCAGAAGGCTGAGCAGGTAATTGGGTGTATTGGGGTCCAGTCTGAGGGGTGGCACAGTGACGAAAGCAGCAGCGTGAGCCCAATCCTGGTGGTAGTACTGCAGTCCATTTAATACAGCATGAGCTGTGGTGGTCTCTCCGTGCACCACTTTCCCTACCAGCACACAAACCAACCAATTACACATCAGCATTTAAGCCATGTGGTATATCGGTCGTCACCCAAATTTGGTCTTTAAATAATAAAGATTATCTATCTCTTACCCTGCATTTTGGCCGATGCTAAAACATCACCTGCCGACATGCTGGATACATTCACGAGATATATGGGACAGTGAGCCTAAGGAACAAAAAGATACATATGATTAACATATTTAAAGCATTTGAAACAGCAAATAATCAGTAACTATTCTGTACTTTTTGCAAAATCGTGGGAACCAGAGTAATGCGGTGTCAGATATCAAGATATCAAGCAGTTGTCTCTACTTAATTTTGATATATATACACACACATACCTTAGCAACAGGCAAAAGTTTTACAGTAAGATTTATTACACGCTACTACTGTAGCACAATTTCTGGATTTTTTGGCTTTGAGGGGTTTATGTCCCCCTCCAGTTTGAGAAAAATGGCATCCGAGCATAACATCAAATTACGTCTCAGAACTACATCATACTTACTCTGTTAGCGATGGTGATGGCTCGGTGGGCGGCTTCTGCTTCCAGCTGTACATGGAAAATTCCCATGATAAGTGAGAAAACAGAAATGTCACCAGTGAAACCTAATGACGAACAGACGCTTAGCAGTATTAATAATCAGAGATGGGACCAAGTCACACATGTGCAAGTCTCAAGTAAGTCTCAAGTCTGAACCTTCAAGTCTCAAGTAAGTCCCAAGTATTTTTTTCTTGGGCAAGTCAAGTCAAGTCGAGTCACAGGCTATGTCAAGTCATGTCAAGTCAAGTCCTGTAGTAGGTCAAGTCAAGTCCAAGTCAAGTCACCTTATTATTGTAATTTTACCTGCAGAATCTGATCTTAATAAAGTGAAAAGACAAGATATACAGTAAGTAACTAACAGTAAATTACAATAATTTGGATTTGCATTGTAAATACTCATGTTCAGTAAAATACATAATGGAATCAAACAAAATTGTAACTTCATAAATTATTTATTTTCCACTTCTGCCAACCTTGTTTGAAATGTTTGAAATTTTCAACATTGAGTTCATAAAACAAATAACAGCTTAACATCCAACAGAACACCTCCCTCTCTCTCTCTTTCTCTCAAACATAGATCACACACACGCACGCACGCACGCACCCACCCACCCACGCACACACACACACACACACACACACACACACACACACACACACACACACACACACACACACACACACACACACACACACACACACACACACACTCTGGTTTCCATGTTTTGTGGGAACATTCCATAGACGTAATGCATTTTATACCGTACAAACCGTATATTCTATTCCCCTAACCAGTCCCTAACCCCAACCATCACAGAAACCCTTCTCCTACTACAGATTTTCAATAAACCCCATTCTGTTTGATTTATAAGCTTGTTTCCTCATGGGGACATCAAAATGTCCCCACAAGGTCACAAAAACACTGGTATTCCTATCTTTGTGATAATTACCAGGTACACACACACACACACACACACACACACACACACACACACACACACACACACACACACACACACACACACAAACACACTTTTGTAATGCTCTAAATGCTCAAGAATGCGCCCAGAAAAAACGAGCGCGTCGCACCGCGTGCGCGTCTCTTTCTGTTCACGCGCCTACATTTGAAATAACGAACTTGAGCGCGCAAAAGACGCTTACAAACTTAGAAAAAGTAGCCAAGTCTTATACCGCTCAGATCAAGGGAAGTATTTAATAAAAATAAATCTAAATTATTTGCCCACATTTGTCCCCAAAACGGTATAATGACTCATCATTGATGAGGGTTAATGGCTACTTTAGCTATTATTACATTAGCTAACAACCAACTAACCAGATATTTAAAAAATGACAAGCACTTCCTGAATGGCTCTTCAAATGACGGACAAAATTGGAGGTTGTCGCGTGGCTGCCCGTGATTTTAATGTTGCATTTGTTGCAGCGCACTGTTCGTCTTTTGCCATCTTGTTGAAGCCGAAAGCGATGTTGAAGCCCCTCCGGCTGACATGTTGATATCTGATCTAAGTGGGCGTGGCGTGTGTAAGGTACGAGAGGGCAAGACTAATGATAGTGTCGTGATTCAGTCATGACAACGCCATTCTCAGCCTGCGCTCCAGCTGCGTCAACTTTATTTTTTTAAATAATTGATATATTTTATATTCAAACTGAAAACATGATGTGATTAACACTCAAGTCATTTAAGTCATCGTGTCTCAAGTCAAGTCAAGTCCTGTAAGACAATTTCCTGAATAAATATAGCACCTCCCCAAAGGATACTGCATGGGGGCAAAGTGAGTGCTCGGGAAAGCAACTCTCTACGATTCACAGTGGACTTCCCACTGAGAAACATTTGGGTTTCAAAGACACACCTTTAGGGTGTCATACATTTGTATTCTTATTGTCTCAAAGCAAACTGTATATGAAATGCTACATGCACAAAGAATCTAAAATCTGTATCTTATTTGTTTTTCATTGAAATATCTCATTGCAAGTGGTTACAATGGTCTCACCCATATAACAACAGAATACAATGTTAAAGTATATGTGAAACTTCATTCAATGTTAATAGACACCTCCCATTCTAAGCATAAGCCAATCACCCACTGTGTGCAAATTAAGGACAGCCCTTGGTTCTACAACAACCAATCAGTACCAAATTCCTATATGCTTTGTTCTCTGGTTATTTAAGGAGATGTGTAGAAGACTTAGGCGGGACTTTCAATATCTAGAAATGCACCCCATGATGCTGTATCTTTGATATAGCATCATGTATTTTATTTTATTTTGAGGAATCTGTAACCAGATCTTCATCTCCTCACCAGGTATGCAATGGTTTTTCGTTTGTTTTGTATTTGAATTGGAATGTAAATTGGCTTCTGAATTATGTTTTTCCTTACCTGGTTAATAAATTGTTATGTTTGATTTTATTCTGTGTTGCTCAGTAAATGTTGACACTGCAAGTAATACCGTTGTATCCGTAGTTACCGTAAGGACAGAAATCAGGCTAGGATCGGCCCAAATCCCAGTTAGATAGTGAATAATACATCAGCTGAGGATTTGTGAGATACGACTAGCAAAGTGGCGTTAGTTTAAGTGTACTGAGAAGCGTGGCGGCTGTGTTTCCGTTTAGAGTAACATCTCTGATTACTCTAAATAGGGTAAGTCTCAACCTCTGTTTATTTCAATATTATTCTATTCATTCATTGTGATTAGAAATAATTATTGTAATAATTAAGTGTCACCTCTAAGGGGACTAAATAAAGTATGTTTAAAGTTGAGCACGCAGAGAGCGGCCGCATAAGCGTAGAGTCCAACCTCTGGCAGCGACCAATACTGATTCGCTTATGACCGTTGACCAGTATATTAATTATGAGGCCCGTACTAGGATCATGTGCGACTATGAGAACCGAATGAACGAGTGTAATACCAGAGCTTTATCAGAATAAATAAACAAACATCCATCTAAATTCTGTAAGTTTTAAAAGTAATAATCAATCCAATTTGTGATATAATATAAACTAAATCTTTGTCTTTGGAGTCAGATAAGAGATAATAATACAAAATTACATAAATGCCAAAACGTCACCTGCAAGCGCCGGAAAAGACTGAACGCGCTATTACCCTTCGTTTGGATTCCGTCGTTGGGCCAAACGGATGGATGGGGTCATATTTTTGCCCCTTACAAAGTGGTGATTCCCGAGACGTGATATTCAACCAGTGAGAAACCTCATCAAAATACGATTGATGCGCTCCCTGGAGAATAAGAGTCTTTTCATGGAGCTAAAGGTTTGAACTTCTTCTATTTCTGCTGCTGATGTGGTAAGTTAATCTTATCTTTGCCTTTTAAAAATGTTGAAGGTAATGTTTTAAACATCCCACATTTATGAAATAGGTTGTAAATATACCTAATGTTAGACCGGAGAACGAATCCGGTGGGCTTTTAAGAATGAAATGAAACCACATTATTAGGAAAATGCTGTGTAATGCTAATGAAGAATGATTTTTTGTTTACGTGCCTACGGAAAACAAGAGATCGTCTTACATTGGAGTTAAATCATCCAAATTTTGTTCTGATTCTCGAACAAGGAAAACATCTAGAATCTAAATTTAAATCACCAAATTCTACACAATTGTTTTTGTTGTGACAGCAAATGTACAACCTGGAAAAGTGCCGAAATAACTTTTAACAATTGGAAAATGTCGGATGATTTAAACTACAATGTGTTTGCATGTGAAAGGAGGACTTGGACAATTGAGATGTGTAAAGCACACAGATAGTAAGATTTTTAAATGTTGCAAACATCAGTTTACAATCTATATTTGATTAATTAGGGAGAAAATGTAATTCAACTGGAGAATGAAAGGAAATGTATGAATGATTGAAGGTAGCGCTGTTGAATTCAAAATCCTCAACGCATAGAGAAATGTAACTGAATGGTGGACATTAAGCAAGTAGGGAAATGGTTTTAAATGAGTTGTTGTGAGTGAGCCTTCTAAAAGATCACTCAAGATTTGTGTGTAGTATATTGTGTATAGAATGGAATTAGTAAGTCATATTACAATTATAACTCCTAAATCATGCAGTATTTCTCCATTGACGAGATATAATTAAGCAAAACTTAAAATTGTTGCAGGAAAATATAATGTTGTTAAAGGCCAATAAAACACAAATGGTCTTATCTCTCACTGTGAGAAACCCAACTGAGATCAAAAGGGGCTCAACCCCCTCTCAGATAATGGGCTATCCATTGTTCTCAAGAAAGAACATTGTTTTAAAGAGAGACACTTGTATCTAAGAGGAATACATTAGCATGAACATCTGTGCCTCACACCAGTCTGTCCAGGGCTTTGAAACCATTTCACACTCAAATACATTGATACATCCTTAAGAGATCAGTAATGAATGTATTCTTAATTAATACTATTTTAATATATAATATAATCTACATTGTGATCAAGTTGCAATATACATTATATTATAATGGCCAAACAGGCCTCAGATAGTAAAATGTGGTGCATAACATGTACTATATGGAATAACTTGCACAGGCCAAACTCACAGAATTGGTTCACTACCCAGTGTCAAGGAGCGGAGCACGCTGTCACGTGTTGCCATGTTTTAACACTGAAAAATTACATGACACTCGTGATAGTGAGCCAAATCTCCTTCATTGGAAATCTCTAACCCAATTTTTAATCCAATACAGAAGTCTATTTTAATCATTTGGTAACTAAACCTATGATAAATGCTGAACACAACAAGCAAAAGAGTTTTTTGGTTCAGAGATCTGAAGCAGGTGTGATGAGCTGATGAATTGCCCACAGGTCTGACTGAACTGAGCAACTTAAAATGAAGCCATTTGAGCTTATGGAAAAGTTCCCCAGCAGAAATGGAGTTTTGAATGCTCACAGCAGACAGCAAGGGTTTAAATACTATCACAGCTTAAAGTAATACACTGTCAGACTACACTGCAATAACAGTAGTCAATAAAACTCTGACCAAAAGATGAAAAACTAATTTAATCTCTGAAAATAAATTTGTAAAGTAACATGACAATGGTACATCTATTCCCTAATGACTGATCACCAAAAGGAAAATTTGTACCACATGTCTCAATGCAAATTGCAAAAAGGTTAAAAAAACTAAAATTGCTTCTCTGCTTGTCCCTTTATCAGGTTGAAAGCTGTAAATCCTGGCCAGAGATGTCTGGCCACATCAGACAAGACAGCAAACCTTGCAGAAAAGCAATCTAGAAAACGGAGGATGGGTGTGAAGACATTCAAAGGCCATTTTACACCTCACAACACTATACCATCATGAATAGACATGGCCTCAAAATTTGCAACACTAATTGTTAGAGATAAAATCCACCCATCTTCCAGACAAAAACTGACTGTACAGCACACACATTGACTAAAACAATCTCGTAACACATCTGGTATAGACGTAAAGACTATCCAGACATAAACACTACACACCACACAACATATTCCAAACTTAACACTACATTTAAAATCAACATTCTCCTGTTACACAAACAGGGACATCTAATCCAACACAAATTCTAAGTGATATCATTCACACCCATATTAGCAAAACTACAACATTCATAAGAAACTTACTTGGCAAAGTCACACTTTGATGATTATGTTTCTAATTGCAATAACAAACTTACTGTCTAAATCTCAAATCAATAATCTGACTGTTGTTGTCATAAGTGAGGACCAGTTGGCGCCCTGATCCTCAATTTATCACTAAACAACAGCACAAACAATTTTCAAGAATCAATCAAACCATTTACATCTCAACTCCTAATATCAAATGTGACTTAGCCAACATATCACATACACACCTATATAAGTATTCACATATCTCTACACTCGTACACCTACTTATTCATGCAAACACATTGAAATCTGAGATTCTAAATCTTCAAGTCTATGGACTACACATACTCATAAACATGCCTATACACACAAGCACATACATAAACACATACATATACACATAGGCACATACCTGCACACATAGAAATCTAACATGAGATTCTGAATCTTCAATTGTGCTCATGGACTCAACATGTCCTGAACATATTCTTAAGTTAATCTTAGGCCTACAAGGTGCTTATATTAAGAGAATTCAGAATTCCCTCGAAACATTCATTATAGATGTGTTTATGGAACGATTACACAATTATGTGCCTATTATTATTATTATTATTATTATTATTATTATATATGGGCTACCATGCCCATACCTAAATCTATTATAGCAATATTTTACTATCACGTTAATTGATACACCCTATAGTATGCATAACCAAAATTTTATTTTGACACCTTCTGTTTTTTTATTTTATTTTTTATTTTTCCACATGACCCAATATATGCATACCTGAAGAAGGTTATTTTTACATTTTCTTGGTTTTATTTTATACAATCTACAATATGCATACCTGAAGATCATTTTAACAATTGCTGGGTTTTATTTTCATACAATCTGTAACATGCATATCTCAAGGTTATTTTAACATTTAATTTTCTGGGTTTTATTTTTATAATATGCATACCTCAATGTGATGTTTTTATTGCTTTAACCTGATCTTTTGCATCCTCTCCTTCAATATCCAGAGACCAAGTACCTTTGAATTCAGCTAAACTCCAAATACAACAGTGGGAAAGAACTTTGATAATTTTATATATCAGATATATTTGACCAGGTGAGACCGTACCACTTGCACTTTTCACATCAAGGTATCATGTGTTATGTTTTTATTTATTTTATTTATGGTTTGCCCTATGAATCTATTGATAATGTTGCTGAGTCTATCAGTATTGATCAACGTTCAATCAATGAATGGTCCTTAAGAATGTGCAGGTGTTTCACACAGTGATGTATTGTCAATGACATGATCCCCACCTGACGATGTCTGAAATCAGAGATGATCACCGTTCAGAGGTGACAACTTTCTTCAAATAGATAGAACGTCTAAGAACAGGTGGTTTTTCGCAAAAGAATGGGACATTCATTGAACAAAGCACACGGGCCTTGGTTGACACACTGAACTTGAAAACTACGAACACTACAGAGATTGGACACCACCAAGAGCTAACATCTTACTGTATGTTGATCCCATCGGGACTGTTATGTTCTCCGATATGATCAAGCGGCGGAGCTGTAAGACAATTTCCTGAATAAATATAGCACCTCCCCAAAGGATACTGCATGGGGGCAAAGTGAGTGCTCGGGAAAGCAACTCTCTACGATTCACAGTGGACTTCCCACTGAGAAACATTTGGGTTTCAAAGACACACCTTTAGGGTGTCATACATTTGTATTCTTATTGTCTCAAAGCAAACTGTATATGAAATGCTACATGCACAAAGAATCTAAAATATGTATCTTATTTGTTTTTCATTGAAATATCTCATTGCAAGTGGTTACAATGGTCTCACCCATATAACAACAGAATACAATGTTAAAGTATATGTGAAACTTTATTCAATGTTAATAGACACCTCCCATTCTAAGCATAAACCAATCACCCACTGTATACAAATTAAGGACAGCCCTTGGTTCTACAACAACCAATCAGTACCAAATTCCTATATGCTTTGTTCTCTGGTTATTTAAGGAGATGTGTAGAAGATTTAGGCGGGACTTTCAATATCTAGAAATGCACCCCATGATGCTGTATCTTTGATATAGCATCATGTATTTTATTTTATTTTGAGGAATCTGTAACCAGATCTTCATCTCCTCACCAGGTATGCAATGGTTTTTCGTTTGTTTTGTATTTGAATTGGAATGTAAATTGGCTTCTGAATTATGTTTTTCCTTACCTGGTTAATAAATTGTTATGTTTGATTTTATTCTGTGTTGCTCAGTAAATGTTGACACTGCAAGTAATACCGTTGTATCCGTAGTTACCGTAAGGACAGAAATCAGGCTAGGATCGGCCCAAATCCCAGTTAGATAGTGAATAATACATCAGCTGAGGATTTGTGAGATACGACTAGCAAATTGGCGTTAGTTTAAGTGTACTTAGAAGCGTGGAGGCTGTGTTTCCGTTTAGAGTAACATCTCTGATTACTCTAAATAGGGTAAGTCTCAACCTCTGTTTATTTCAATATTATTCTATTCATTCATTGTGATTAGAAATAATTATTGTAATAATTAAGTGTCACCTCTAAGGGGACTAAATAAAGTATGTTTAAAGTTGAGCACGCAGAGAGCGGCCGCTTAAGCGTATAGTCCAACCTCTGGCAGCGACCAATACTGATTCGCTTATGACCGTTGACCAGTATATTAATTATGAGGCCCGTACTAGGATCATGTGCGACTATGAGAACCGAATGAACGAGTGTAATACCAGAGCTTTATCAGAATAAATAAACAAACATCCATCTAAATTCTGTAAGTTTTAAAAGTAATAATCAATCCAATTTGTAATATAATATAAACTAAATCTTTGTCTTTGGAGTCAGATAAGAGATAATAATACAAAATTACATAAATGCCAAAACGTCACCTGCAAGCGCCGGAAAAGACTGAACGCGCTATTACCCTTCGTTTGGATTCCGTCGTTGGGCCAAACGGATGGATGGGGTCATATTTTTGCCCCTTACAGTCCCGAGTCTTTAACTTCCAAGTCCGAGTCAAGTCTCAAGTATTTTATTTTTTGTCAAGTCAAGTCACAAGTCACAAAAATAGCGACTCGAGTCGACTCGAGTCCAAGTCACCAAGTCACAAGTCCCCATGTCTGTTAATAATCCATGGAAATGCAATATGGAGATGGGAAAGACAAGCTGCAGGACTAAGAGCAACGGTGTGACTAATATCTTAAAGGAAAACTGTTTCATGCTAACAGAATTTTAACGGCATTACATTACCTCTTCAGGCCTGCTTATCTCAATGCCTTCTGGTCCACTTATACCCAGATCCAATGCTTCTTTGGCACCCTTACACAGATGAACAAACACAAGATATGTGGATTAGAACAGCTGTTATTAAATACATGAGCCTATGGTTGCACATGACGGCATTAAAGACGATGTAGGTGCACTCCTGGTGCAAAGTACACAGTAACATTATGCTGTCTTATGATATCTTGTTTAAGTCCAAATTTACAGCAGAACCATATATAGACTTTGCATGCAATCCTAAAATGCAAGAATTTATCCAAGATGACTATTAAAGTGGACTGTAACTATACTTACAGTGGCAAGAAAAAGTATGTTAACCTTTGTGAATTTCATGGTTTTCTGAATGAATTTGTCATAAAATGTGATCTGATTTTTATCTAAGTCAAGGGTATTGACGAACATAATGTGTCTACAATAATTACACAAAAAATTCTGATTTATCATGTCTTCATTAAACACACTCATTCAACATTCAAAATGGCAGTGGAAAAACTAAGTAAACCCTTAGAATTAATAATTGACCGCTCTTGGCAGCAATAACCTCAACCAGGCGCTTCCTGTAGCTGTGGATCAGACCTGCACATCGTTGAGGAGGAATTTTAGCCCATTCTTCCTTTCAGAACTGCTTTAGCTCTGTCATATTCTTTGGACATCTCATGTGTATGTCCCTCTTTAAGTCAGTCCAAAGCATCTCTATTAGGTTGAGGTCTGGGCTCTGACATGGGCCCTCCAAAAGGCCGATTTGGTTTTTCTGAAGCCATTCTCTTGTAGACTTTCTCCTGTGTTTAGGGTCGTTGTCCTGTTGCATCACACACCATCAACACAGCTGATGTAGAGGCTGTTTACACTTGGCATTAACATGTGTTTTCGTCGATCGGATCACAAGTGTACGACGTCAATGCCATGTGCAAACGGTGTTCAAAACGCTTTGAGCTCGTCCACCTTCGACCACTTTCAACCACATCCAGAGGTGGTCGAGACCACTTTCGATCGGATCGCTTTGGAGTTGCGGAACGCACATGTGATTGAATGCGTTCGAACAGCCACACACGACCGCCTTCTCTCCGCCCATTTATCTAATCTGAGGTATTAAACACAAGTTTTACATCTTTTTTTACTTCTGGCGTGAACATTCGGTGAACAGCGCTATTTTTAGCCTTTCATTGATAAAACTGAGCGGCTGATCTCCGTAGTTTCGTTTTGAAAGCGTGTGAAAGTTGCGCGAACCTATTTCATCAATTGCACTGAAAATTCAAAGAAAGCTCTAACATACTCATGTACAAAACACTGTGCAGCATGTTTACTTGCTAAACAAGCAGTGCACTCCGACATAATATTAGTTTGCGTCCATATAAACTCATAATTACTCCCGCTCGGGTTTGAATGACAGCAGAGAGACTCGCCCACCGTCTCACAGACCACCCCCTCACAGTATTCAGCATAGAAGTGGTCGAAAGTGGACAAAAGAGACGGATTTAAATACCAGGTGTAAACGTAATGTCTCTCTCTCGTCCACTTGTGATCCGATCGATGAAAACACATCTTAATACCAAGTGTAAACAGCCTCGTACAGACATTCTCACATTATCCTGAAGAATTGTTTGCAAGCTGGCCATGCCCTGATGCAGCAAAGCAGGCCCAAATCATGATGTTTCCCCACCATACTTTACAGTTGGTATGATGTTTTCATGATGATATGCCATGCCCTTTCTATGCCAGATGTAGCGCTGTGTGTTTTTTTCAAATAGTTCAATATTAGTTTTATCAGTCCACAAAACATTTTGCTAATAATAACGCTGTGGAGTGTCAATGTGCTCTTTCGCAAACTTCAGGCATGCAGCAATTTTCTTTTTAGTAAGCAGTGCCTTCCTTCGTGGTGTCTTGCCGTGGATCCCCTGCTTGTTCAGTGTTTTATGTATTGTAGACTCATGATCAGAGATGTTAGCAAATTCCAATGATGCCTTCAAATCTTTGGTTGTCATTCGGGGTTGTTTCTTCACCTCATGGATGAGTCTTCGTTGTGCTCTTGGTGTCATTTTGACTGGGCGCCCACTTCTTGGTAGAGTAGCAATAGTCCCAGGGCATCTCCATTTGTAGATTGTTTGCCTAACTGTAGAAGTCTTTGTAACCCTTCCAGCTTTATGTAAAGCAACAATTCTTGATCATAGCTCCTCTGAAATCTCCTTTTGGCAAGGCATGGATCCCATAAGCGTGTTGTTCTTGTGCAGAGCAAACTCCAAAAGTTTGAGGGGTTTTTATCAGTCAAAGTAGCTGTAGTCCACACTTCCAAATGTATTATCTTAACTAAATTCCAGGTATGCTAAAACCTGATTTCAATTAGCTTTTTTGAAGATCAGATCACATTTTATGACCAATTTATTCAGAAAACTATGAAATTCTAAAAGGTTCATATACTTTTTCTTGCCACTATCACTATATGTGATCCTGTCTGTGAAATCTGGGCTAAAGCATAAAATGAACCATTTAACCCAATATCTGTGTGTGTTATGCTTCTATACATATCATATGGTTAGCTTATAGTACATACACTTACATCTTTACTAGAATGAATTATTCAAGGCTGTGTCCAAAATCGCCCACTACACTCTTGTTCCCTATTCCCTACATTACGAATATAGGTCAGTTGAAATGAGTGAATTAAATGAGTGAATTCACACCCCAAGGGTGTCGAAAGGGCTGCAGGCATCATCTGCTGAGACAAAGGAATTCAAATGTGAGCCTCACAGTATTTTCTAGAGCGGAGTTTACATTGGTTGGACACTTGTTATTGCGTTGCATTATGGGATTGAAAGCGTGTACTCAATAACTCACTAAAAATGACTTTCCCCTCAAATAGTGCAGGGTATAGTGGCCGTTTTCAGACACTTCCCAAGTCTTAGTTGGATTAAAGGTTCTGAGGAGCTTTTCTGATTTATACCTCAGCAACCAGCTCCCCGCTCTCCGCATGGACACGGGCCACTGCACCAATGTCCTTGCAGTTCTGGAGGGCTTGGAAGAGCTCACTGTCTCTCAGCATGTAGACGTCCTTATAGGCCATGAACATCTGGAAGGAGTTCACCCCTTTTTCCCGCACCAGCGTCTCCATCTGAGCACGAACCTGAGAGGGAAAAGATGCATTTGTCACAAAATGGAAACCCTGATGTCTGACCTTTATTAAATCTAACAAGCCCTTTATAAAAAAGTATTTTGGTGGTATCATGTTAATGGCTTCAAATGGTAATACTGTGGTATTTTGATATAAAGTATGGTGCAGAGTAATTACCATTTTCACAACTCCATGGTAATTCAAACAAAACAATGTTGTACTGTCTTGAATTCACAAGGGGTAGAGCTCATTTGCAGACTTCACAACATTTATTGACAATAACATAAAAGCCGATGAGCGGGCAAAATAACAAACAAACTCAGCATAACAGGAATCATGACGACATGAACAGACCATGGAGACAAAACGAACCAGCACAGGACAGCAAACACAAGGGCATTAAATAGGAGAGTAAATGATGAGGGTGCAGGTGACATGAATTAAACAACAATAGAACAATTAACAAAAGAGACGAGACAGGTAAACACACAGTCCAAAACAAAGGCCATGTGCTACCACTCAAAACTAGGGATCGACCGATATGGATTTTTCAGTGCCGATGCCGATACCGATTTTTGTTTCATCAGCCTTAGCCGATGACCGATACAGGCTGCCGATTTTCTTGAGCCGATACTGGTTTTGCTCACTCAATTTACATCATAAAAATTATGTAAAAAATGGCATGTTGTTAAAAAGAGATGTTATTAGTTTGCACAGTTCTTAAATTTATTTTAGTCTAGGTCTAGTCTAATCCCTGTCCAGGAAGCTGCCCCATAGAGATGGAAAAAAACACTTTGTTCAGCTATGATCAGCTGTTAAGCCGAGCTTTCAATGTTGTTGTGAAAAGGTTGGTTGTGTTTAGTCACATGACCTGCAATCGCTTGCGGGTTCCAGCACTCTGTCTGTAAATTATGCCGGAAAAATCGGCAAACACGGTAGCCATGTATCGGCCGATGCCGATACACATAAAACTCGCAAATATCGGCCCGATATATCGGCCGGCCGATATATCGGTCTATCACTACTCAAAACACATGTTGGTTTAAAGAAAAACACTAGGATCCAAACAGGGATGAATTTAGAAGCCAATAAACACTTCCATGTTTTCCCTATTTAAAGACTGTTACACGAGTAAGTATGGTGGGACAAAATAAAACGTAGTGCAGAGGTCGAATTGCTGCAAACTAATACGCCATACAATATAGTTCTCATTTTGTATCCTCTTAAAAATCGCCACGTTTTATTTTGTGCCACCATACTAACTCGTTTAAATACTGATGGCTGCACAACGGTTTGTTATTGCGGCGAAATCTCCAGGCCCCTAAACATGACACAGCACAAAGCGGCCATGGTTCCCTAACCTTCAGGATGAATGTGAGACAAATTCTGACTTAAAGGCGGAGTTCCAGATTCTATTGGGGTAGGGGCGTGTTTGTTTAGGTGATTTCAAATATCAACATTGGCTTTCAAACATCATGGACTCCGCCTTTAATATTTAGGATTAGACATCACTATAAAAACCACGGTACTACCATAATATGTTTTAGATTACATAAAATGTCACCAGATACCAGAAACATAAAATCTTTACCTTTGGTCCCCACCAGGTAACCCCAACATGAAGAGCGTAGTCACAGCAGGCCTTGGGGTCAGCGTGAGCACGACACTTGTCATAAGCGTCCAGCAGAGACTCATTCTTCTCTGGAAGCACGTGACCAATCACCATAGTTGTGCCTCCAGCCAAAGCAGCCTGGAAATAAACATCAGATTAAATGGAAGGGTTTCCCGCAGCATATTTCAGTTAAGGCGGCCCGCCTAAGCTTGGAAACCCTACCGCCTTAACTAGCTCGTCTAAAAAAAAAAAAAAATTCGCTGGAAATATAATTGTTGAGCGCTCTTGCTCACTTTTTTCATGTGCATTATTTACATGCTACAGTTACACTCCTATAAAATAATGTAATTAATAGTGGGAAATAATCAATTTTTACCATTTTTGCGCTATCTATCATCGTTCCCCAGACGTTCTACAACATCTTTTTTAGTTGGTGTTTATTAACCATTTAGTTTCACTTCATCACGCAACTATTCCCATTAGAGGTATCTGTTAAAAACATTTAAGTTCATTAATAATCTAGTATGTGTTCATTTTTTTGTCATAGTTTCTTCAAAATTAAGTTTTATTTGAGTGTTTTAAAAATAAATATTTTATTTATTTATTTTATTAAAATATTTTAATTTTTATCATGACGCATACGCCGCCCCTTTGATTACCATGCCCTTGGCCCTGGACCACCTTAACTAACAAATTTTCTGCGGGAAACCCTGAATGGGATCAATACAGCATCGCTATCAATCAATTGCTTTAATGGGCCAACAACATTAAGCAAATTAAATAACACCAACTATTCAGATAAACTTAAAAATAGCATAAAAGTATTCTGTGAATACTTGTAAAGTAATGTGCATCCATAGTATATTAGCCATTTGGTGTTTTAAGTTGTTGCCGGGGTGTTGCCACTGGCGGCCGGTGACTTTTCGATGCAAAGTTCGTCACAACATGTATGTAGCCCGTCATGCGTGTGGTTCCTTATTTCAAAACATGTGTCCTGCACTTCGAGAGATCCCGCCTGCATCACGCGTCCCGCCAAAATAAATGCCTGCTGCAGACTGTCTAAAGGGTTTATGATAAAAGAGATGCTCGCGTTTGCCAGATACTCACATAATCTCATGCGTAATAAGAGTTTAATGTTAAGGGAGTGTCTTGCATGTATTTTGTGAACGCGAAGGTCTCTTTTATCATAAACGGTTTTGATGCGTGTGCAGCAGGGACTCATTTTGACAAAACACGTGATGCACACAGGATCCCCCAATGCGCAGAACACACAATCCGAAAAAAGGAACCACACACATGACACTCCGAACACTTATTTTGAATTAGCGCCCCTCGGATGAGCAGTCACGAGCTGCCACTGATGAAAACTCAGCTAAAGTCATTTTTTGTGATGCTGTTTTCTACATAAAGTCATCCTACATAATGTAAAGAACATTTTGTGAAAATATAACTTTCATATATTTAATATTTACTGAGTAAGGCCATGTTTAAGACTGAAATGAATGTAAAAATTAAACTTTATCGTTAGGATCACGTTTTTTCCCAAAAGAATGATAAAAAATTGCTAGCCAATCAGAGTCCATTTGAATTTAAAGCACCTGCACATTCAAAATGTGAAACTGCAAAACTCCCGCTTAAAAGGGTACATTTCACAAGACTTTTTTAAGATGTCAAATAAATCTTTGGTGTCCCCAAAGTACGTATGTAAAGTTTTAGCTATTATAACGTTAAAATTGCCACTTTGTAGGTATGAGCAAAAATGTGCCATTTTGGGTGTGTCTGCTCATTTGCAGAGATTAGCATTTGGTTGGATAGTGCAGATTAAGACGGCGGTATTATCCCCTTCTGACATCACAGGGGGAGCCAAATTTCAATTCCCTTTTTTTCACATGCTTGCAGAGAATGGTTTACCAAAACTAAGTTACTGGGTTGATCTTTATCACATTTTCTAGGTTGATAGAAGCACTGGGGAAAAGTCTGTTTTCATGATATTTCCCCTTTAAGCGAGAAGGATAGTTCCGTTTTAACGCATGCGTACACACATGCTGCGTCCGAAACCGCCTACTACATACTATATAGTACGCGAAAAGCAGTAGGCGAGGCGAGTAGTATGTCCGAATACATAGTATTCGAAAAACAGTATGCGAAAAGTACCCGGATTACCTATTACTTCCGGTTAGATTTTGCAGTGTGCATACGATGGACGCTTCACTATCCCATGATGCCCCGGATGAGGCGTTATCCAACGAAGAAGAAGAGGCACGCGGCTGTTTTCGCGCTGAAATGACACGACGTGATGACGACGTATGTTACGTGATGTATGGTGGATGTAGTACGTCCGAATCTCATTCATACTACCAGGATTCATACTATACAGTACCTACTGTTTTAACGGCAAGTAAGTAGGTACTTCATCTTATTCAGTGCCTACTATACAGTATGCGATTTCGGACGCAGCCACAGATTTTGTCATTAGTATTCACACCACCAGATTTTTGTTACCGCGCATACTTTATATGTGTAGGTCTCACATGTGAATACAGGAGAATGTAGCATGCAGCCAAGGAGATGCATTGCATTTTGTTGCATACGTCGAACATCTGTGTACACGTACAAGTCAAATAAACTATGTTTTGCAAGGCTATGCGTTCGACTGTGCACGTACGTTCGCATACACATAAAAATCAAGGCTTTAGAGTAAACGTAATGTTATTGTCCGTTGTGTGAATTCTAATATAGTTATTACTTTAGTTATAGTTATCATCCTTATTTTACAAGGTGGCTAGATTTTATTAATTCATACAACCATATTTGTACGTTTTTGTACAATTCACTTCAAACAAATTCATGCGAATATAGTATACTAAGTATAGCATATTATACAGTACTATATATTTGAAGTACAAGTACAGTATATATCGTTTTAATAGTGATGCTTACCTTAGCAAGCATGCTTATAGTAGCAACATGTTCATAAAACACTTTTATTAACATTAAGATGTTACAAAAGAGTATAAGGTGATCAATGTAAACATGCCAGTATGAAAACAATGACTTTGCTGTGTATAATATCTTATAGAGGATTCTTTAACCATTAGAATGCTGTGATAAACAGTAATGCTATATTAAAGATAATGCTCCTCTTTTAAAGCATCTCTTAGCTGACACAAGCCAGTCAATCACATCCAGTGAAAGGGGGCGCGTGTTTGTGTGCACCATTGTTTTCCAGCACAATGGCACGGGTGAAAAGCTTTTTGCAGCAGTCTTTGCAGCAGTGCTCCTGTATCTATGGAAACCGAATCTGATCTCCATTTGTCTCTTCGCCTGGCGAGTCTCATGGCGGTAACTGAGAGGGAGGGGGGAGAATGGCACTTGCATTGCCAAGGCTAATAACAATAACAGCGGCGACAACAACATCTTTATTTGACGTCACAGACTGCGATACTCTCATAATAAGAGCGTGTGTATGTATTTTTTATATGTGAATCATTGCCTGAGGCGGAATGTAAGTGTGTAATGCCCGTTTTTTGCATCTCTGAGTTTGCCAAGCGACCCGTGAGATATGTTTTGGCAGTGCAGCCTGCTAAAAGAACTGCATCTCTGCTTTTCAACTATTTATATGAACAGATAGATGTGACATCAAATGGATGTTACACACATCATTTGGTTTGAGCTTGTGTGAGATGTAAAATCGTGTCATATAATGTTAGAAAAATCTGGCTAATACCTAGACCAGCAAAATCAATACACATAGAAAGTAACTCTAGATCTTGGCATCAGCATAAATGTCTTAGCAATACAACTACACTGGTTACTTTTAAGGGGGTGAATGTATTGAGTTGTTGTGAGATAAAAGCCCCTGACAGATGGTTGGGGGCCACACAAAGTGTGGCGGGACCAAGAAAATGATATCCTCTGCCACTTTAGCTTCTACAATAGCTACTAAAACATTACAAGATAACAAAAAACAAAGATAAGATGCTTTTTGAAACTCAGTCATATGTGCACATATCTTCACCATAATAATTTCACAATCTACAAATGGTCTACTAAAATGCTTTTTTATCAATTGTAAAAATGTAATTCATATCTTCAAATATATATTTGAAAATATCTATTAGTTAAGTCAATGAACAGATTTTATTTTTGATGTGAACCAGGATATTAAATTAATAGTTCACACAAAAATGAAACTTTTCTCATAATTAACTGTTAAGGCATCCGACAGTTTCAATTACCCCCATGCCATCAAGATATATATATATTAGCTTATATCCACCTTATTTTTGACGTAATTGTGGGTGCCGCCATCTTTAAACTCCTTTGTATAAGACTTCCGGTGAGCCACTACAGCTAATGGTTGTCGTGTTGCAAGGGACATGAGTGTGCCATTTTGACTGGCTTTTTAATGTTTATTATGAAATTCAGGAAGACCGGCATAATTTGTGCAGTTAGGGGTTGCCAAAATAGCTGGTACAAATGCCGTAAATCTCTACAAAACATTTGTTTTAACCATAATCCATGCACAAGAGTTGAATGTGTATGTGTCGCACGTGCACCCATGATCTGAAACTTTTATAGACACTGCCAGTAAACAATAAATACCATAATTGTACAAAAACAACTAATATTATGCTGATAAAAATATGCAGATTTAACTGATTTATTTATACTGCTACTATATTACAAAAATGTGATTTCAGTACAGAATATGACATAAACTGCTTCCTAGTTAATGTTTTTAATAGTTCTTAATGTGTTTGCGCGTACTTTCGTTATGTTTCAAATGAAAAAGCGAATAATTTTAAAATAAGCAAATAATCTCATAAGCTCATGTCTCATACTAATGCGTAAGAAGCGATGTAATTATATTTTTATAAAACGAAAACAATACTGAATACATGTAATAGTATGTTTATTATGGTTTGTTCAAATAACTTAAGTTACAATGTGTTGAATAAGAAAGATAGCGCTGCTGTCGGACCGCGTGAAGCTTGATGTGTTGTCATAAAAACTAAAAATTGCAGTTTAAAAAAAACGTACACCAGAGGGACACTTGTGACATTTTAAACCATCGCCTGAAAAGGTTAAAAACACAAAGTCTTGGTCTATTCCATGTACAAACACTCGACCGACTTTTATATTGTAAAAATACTGGTATGTCTCTGTGCTTTATATCATTATCTTATTATCGGAGGTGCAGTTTAGCAGTTTTTGCATCTGGACCCTCAATTGTTAATTGCTATTTGCTGTCATTACATCAACAAATTGCCTGGAACACATAGTTAAAAAAAGTAAATAGTGTTAATTTTGTTTAATTTAATTTTGTAGACATTTTTATCTAAAGTGACGTAAAAAAAAACAGAGGTTAAAGGGGACATATTATGAAAATCTGACTTTTTCCATGTTTAAGAGCTACAATTGGGTCCCCAGTGCTTTTATCAACTTAGAAAATGTGAAAAAGATCAACCCAGTAACTTAGATTTGATAAACCGCTCTCTGCAAGCATGTGAAAAATAGGTCATTGAAATTTGGCTCCCCTTGTGATGTCAGAAGGGATCTTATTATAATAATGCCACCACTTAATCCGCACTATCCAACCACAGCAGTGCCATTTAGTGCAGAGATCAGCTCATTTGCATTTAAAAGGACACATCCAAAACCGGCACATTTTTGCCCACACATACATAGTGACAATTTTAACGTTTTATAATAAATTATCTATATGGTATTTTGAGCTAAAACTTCACATATGTACTCTGGGAATTTATTTTACATCTTATAAAAGTCTTGTGAAATGTCCCATTTAACACCAGTCCCTACTAATTGAGCTACAGGAACCCCATATCATTTTTCATAAAAGATGATGAAACGCTTAATGGATACAAGACATGTTGACTTTAAAGTGCTGAATCTGCTGTACTGAGGAATCAAAATATGCAAACTCATGGGTAGTACCTTTGTGCCGCTGTAGAAGTCATCCGCCGTACAGGCGTTCATAAAGGTTTCATTAAGGTGAACGCTGGTGTCTATTCCACCCGGGATCACCAGTTTACCAGTGGCATCTATAACTTTGGCCCCACCAGGAATCATCAGCTCCTTGCCCACCTGCTGGATAATGCCGTTCTCTATGTATACATCTGCTTCCTGTGTGAAGTCATCGTTTACAACTTTACCTCCCTTTATGAGGATGCGGGCCGTTGCTGCGCTGGAAGACATGGCTCAACCTAACAGTGTCAAACGAGAAAGAACGATTAAAACATAACAGCCTGACCTATAGTGTCTCCTATAGGGTCACGCAAGGATTCCCTCGGTTCTTTATGACTGTGGGATATTTTTAGCCGATACATTACTGCAAACCTAACTACACTATTTATACAGTAGTCGATACAAAAATATCCCATACTTTTCCAGGCCTGGAAATCATAGTTTGCCTGTTATAACCAGGTTTTCCATGACTGTGGGATCTGTGTTTACAATAACCCAACCGCACATATTTTATGTATTCTGACATCCCGTACTTTTAAAATTATATCCCACATCCAAGCAAACAGCTTGCGTTTATTCACTTTTCCACATTTAGGCTATGGCACGAGCAGGATTCCGACTTGATTTCAAAACACAATCAATCCTTCAAATTTTCCATGGCATAAAGAGGTTACAAACCATTATGACGGTCTAAACTCCCACTTCACTGGGTAAACTGATACAAGCATTGCGTGATTATCCTTAGCTTGGCATTGGCAGCCAGTCACATTATTACATAATTACATAGAATTATATGATGCATATTGTTAATTATGCATGATGACACATTAAAGTAATTTTAAACACTCAAGAGAATTGACATCAGTGAAACTCCAACAATCCAACATTGTATGTTCACAAAAAAGAAAAAAATAATATTGTACAATCAAAAGCTTACTTGTCCAAAAGGGCCAATAATGCATGCACAAAGATGCAGATTTATTAGCAGGAAATACATGTCAGCTTGCAGCTGTTGCATTGCATTCCCTGCAGCACAACGCTGTCTCATGATCTAATCCCAAGTGAAAGCATGCATGCCGGTCTATGCTGCACGGCAAGTTGGGGGCAGGTGGGTGCGGCAAATTCACAGTATGGCGCTGCGCGGGGCTCCCCACCCCCTGTTCTGAGTCCCCGATGGTGAATGGTGTGTGTATGTGAGTACAAGGAGGGGTTACTATGGAGCTGGAGAATAAGGGTGTGTCCTTAGATGTCCTACTATAAAAAGATCAGCTTAGTGCATGAGCTACATCTGTCCAGAAGAAATATTAGTGGAGCATTTGTTCCTTCTCATGAATCATGGAGTCTTCTGGTATGACCCACTTTTGAACCGTGGCTTTTTCCATGAGATCCAGACGGAATCATATGGAGAAGATGCTGAACTTATAGAGTGTGTATGATGGTCTATCTCAAGAAAGCAATAAAATTGTGACATTTAAAGCAGGGATTTAGTGAATATTTCAAAGGAGCAGAAAAACTCATGGGGCAGGAACATGTGAGGGAAATGAAAATAACCAACAAATGAAATGGAAAATATAACATAAGGGTGGAAAACAGGGAAATATGTGTAAATATGCTACTTTTAGCTTATACCATACAAACTGTCAACTGAAGAAATGTAAATATAAGGCAAAAAAGGGCTATTTAATAATCATGTTTCATGCTTTAGTCGCTTTCATTATATGTAGACTGAATGAATGAGCCTTCATTAGAGGTTGATGATGATGATGGTCGAACCATAGGGGTGACCAAGCCCTAAAAATTGAATATGCTTTAAAATACGGGAACATAGACACTTGGGTTGGATTATCAAAAGTCATACCAGTATAATTACGTTACAACAGACATAACAGCTACCGACGGTGTTCTCATGTTTTATCGCGTTTTTTTACCAATGCGCTCGCGTGCTGTCTCTTCAGTAATAAAACCACCAGATGTAAGTCGTTCAGTCATAAATAAGATTTATACAATAAACCATTAAAATTATAATACAAAAACATAACGAAGGATGTACCAAGACACAAGAAATCGCTTCATGGATTCCTCCCACAGACAATTACAAGATCCCGAGCAAAATGTACACGTAATAAACAGTGTTTCTTGACAAAAGCTTAATAACGCAATCACAAAATAAGACATCGTGCACTTACTTCCTTTGCTATGTCCTAGAAAAGCGGTTTTCGTTCACTTTCAGGGCTGGTTTATTAACAATAAAGTCCGGTTAGATGTGCAGGCAGATGCTTCGGTTGGTCCAGCCCGGTAAACCTTTACGCTGGCTGCAGCAGCATCCAGACAGTGAGAGCTTGGCGTTGACCAATCACAGCATAGATACACAAAGATGGCCTCAGCGCTGACCAATGGCATTGCAGTGTGGGCGTGTCTTATCGGCACCGGTACGTACCATTTACAAGGATTCACAGGGGATGAGTATCAGTGTGCCAATGTGGCACTGGCAAGCGAACATTCATTTATCTACAAATTGGTTTATTTTATAAAGTATGTAACCTTAAATCTAAAATAAATTTAAAATTAGATAATTATGTCAATTAATATATTTTCTTTAAATAATTTCCACCATATAGTGTTTATTGAGTAATATTTAAATATACATTTTGTTATATTATATTAAATAGATAGGATATATAAAATAAAATAAATAAATCAATATATGATGAATGGTTTTATTCATAAAATTGTCAAAAAAATACTACATTACTTAAAAATTATTTTAACTTTAATTAAGTTAGTGATTTAATTAGGCAATTGTAAGAGTAATTGTGGTAATATTTTTGGAAGACAAAAAAAAAAACAACTGGACTTTTTCACAAAAAAAAAACAATACATTTATTCAAGTGTTCTCCAGCACAAGTACATAAGGAGCCTTTTTTCTTCGTTCTGGGCACATAACAAAAGAAAGGGGGTGAGGTGGCGCATGACTGCTACATTTGCTGTATGAGCTGACTGCGAAGGAGAAAAGGCTTAAATAAAAGCGTACATGACACAACAAAAGTCACACGTATCAACAGTGTCACTGAGATATACAGACAATCTGTTAGGAGGGCAAAGATGAGACTGTTACAGCCAAACACATATACCCGAATGACAGAAAATTGAACAAAACAGAAACAAATAAAGTAAAAAAAAAATGAAAACAAAACAAGATGGAGGGCTGGATATATGGCATGGAATGTAGGACTTAGAAGCAATTCTGCATGGATAATAAGCAAGTACATGTTAACAGCAAGAGTTACAATTTTTTTTGTTATTTCCCATTATGAGTACATGATTTCCCACAGATAAGCACCAACTACAGCAATGTCTATTCTAAAACAATATAAGAATCTTTCATCATTTATCACTTTTTTCAAGTACAAAGTTAAAATGCCTTTGTTAATATCTTTATATGACAGAGTAAAATAATAGTGCTTCTCCAGTACTACAAGAACCCCTCCCTCCAAAAAAAAAAAAAAAAAAACTATCATCATTGTCAAGACACAATTATTTCTTACCAAATAATATATTTTTCTCAATTAGATAAAATGTTTAGCACCTTAGGAAACACCTATGACCCCTCTCTTAGTACTTAAAAAAGAATTAAAAAGCAAATTGAAACACACTTTAGTTTGTAGGGCTGTGCAGTAAAGATGGGACCGTTAAAATCACTTAGCAAACTCATTCTTTCGTTTACCCCGCATTCGACAAATATAAATATGAATTACAAACGACACGCAGTCATAGCACCCTGCTGCTTTATAGCTTATGTCAATTTACCTGTTGCCATTTTGTCAATTATCTCCCCCCTCGTTGCAATTTGAGCGCCGTTTTGATATATATTAGCAAAGAATTATATTTGTACATCTCATAGGTCATTAAAAAAAGCAACAGACAATTTCTATGTACAAAATGTACAAAAAAAAATCTGGGC
Organism: Misgurnus anguillicaudatus; assembly: GCF_027580225.2. Classification (NCBI taxonomy): domain Eukaryota; kingdom Metazoa; phylum Chordata; class Actinopteri; order Cypriniformes; family Cobitidae; genus Misgurnus; species Misgurnus anguillicaudatus. The sequence goes on along the minus strand of NC_073343.2, from coordinate 23,285,331 downwards.
GATGATATAATTTGAAAAATAAAGACACGTTGCTGAGCATGAAAAATGTTTAAGGTATGTAAGCAGTGCAATGCAGTAAATAAGAAAAATGATTTCATTAGAGCCCATTTCTGACCAAATTTAGCCTTATCTATTACATAGCTTGCGTGTTATAACTAAAATATTGACATGGTCAACATCCACCATTGGCAAACATAATAATGTTTTCAGATCTACGCTAGGGACCAGACGTAGTTAACAACTGTGTGATGTCACATCGACATCCCATCTGCGAAAATGACTAGTTTTCTACAGGGATATTTCACAGACACACTCACTTTGGGATTATATACCAGTAGAACCATGAGCATACACTAATATCTCGACGCGAGTTATGATAAAGCGACTCTGTAGCACATGAGAACATGAGAGGGGTGGTTATTTGAAATCTGCCCCTTCACCACCAGCACGACAGATGGAGGATTTATTCTATCCTAGCTCGTTCTTTCACATCTATTGGCACAGCCCTACTGTACACAACAAAGTATTACCTTATATAACGGCAAGAGTTTCACATCATTTAACATAACCAATAAGAAACAATTCACGAGAATCAAGAGGAAAAAATATCAAAGAAATAAAGAAGTATACATATACAAAAGTGCTCGGTATTGTTGGTAACACAGCACAAAAATTGCTATAAAAAGGTAGAATAACATTGTGAAGCCGCACCTTTAAAGTTTTGCACCTGACTGAGAATAGCCTGCGGAGGGCCACGGCTGAAGGCTGATTCACTCGGCCGACTAAAGGACCAATGCCAATCCTTGCTGTGGCCGCAACGCACACTAAGAGTTGTACAGTAATAATTCTGGCCTGTGTGATACTAGAAAAAGTAGCTCACCACAGCCTTTGATTTCAAGGTATGGATGACAAAAAACATCACCGCCCATGTGTTTCACGCGCTTCGGTCGCAGGCATACCGGGCTGTAGGAAGCAGATCTTGAAGATTGAAAGGCTGAGGCGTTTTGGAAAAGAGCACCAGAAGATATTGTACAAAAAGGCTGTAAAAGATATAAAATGAGATGTGGCAGACCTGTCGTGACCTGTAAATTTTTTTTCTCCAAAGTTGTAGCGTCATTCGTTTGACCTGGCGACGGTACAAAACGTGACCCCATCATGTTTCGAGTAGTAGCACCACATGAGTTGCAATGTTTTTCACCACCTTGAAGCACCATATTGTCACCTATTACAGCAGTACCTTTTATTACCTTCAGTTGTGTATAGAAACTGTAAACAAAGAGGTATTTGTGATCTGGTGTTTTGGATTGGTTAAGACAGAACTCCCCTGACACTTTCGAGAAAGCCTTTATCCGCTCTCACGAGGCTCGGCTGAGAGGATACAGAGGAGAATCGTATCGATCGGCACCCCGATTCTGCCCGATGAGCACAGAGGAAGTCAAAATGTGAACTTGGGCTAACTTAAAATGTTTCCGTCTAGTTTATGCCTCTAATTGTTATATCGTCTCTCAGTGCCTTAAAAAGGAGGCCATGTCTCAAGTATAGCTTGCACACATAAATCAATTCAAATAATGGATAACACTGCTAAAGTAAAACGATAATAAAAAATTAAATAGAATTAAAAAAGTCAATTATTCCAAACCAGAGGAAAAAACATGAAATATCTTTGCTGATGTTGAACTTGCAAATAACGTACAAGAGCTCGATTTCAAGGCTCCTGGTATTACATCGGTTTAGATTTCGTCTGTATTGTGTTTGACTTCAGACGCAGGCGAAGTACTCTTTGAGTGGTGCAAACAAGTGGCGAATGACAGGGACACTCCACGACCGTCCCAGAAGCCTCTGCCTGGCCAGGCGGCTCATGTTTGACACGTCTGTGTAGTGGACAGGGAAGCCAAACACCCTAATGTCCAATAAAAGGAGAAACAATTAATTAATTTTAACAAGTCCATAGTTATTTGTTATGTGACAGGTGTATGATGCTTTTCCAATAAAATGCAGTGGCAGCCGGTGACTTCCTTTTCGAGGGCACACAATGCAAAGCTCGTCAAAACATATATATATAGCCCATCATGTGTGGCTCGCCGTGTCAAAACATGTGTTCAGCGCATCATGTGAACTGTAAACATATGTGCATCACATCAAAATCAGTGCCCGCTGCAGACGCCTCAAAGAAATCCATGACAAAAGAAAAGCTCACGTTTGTCAAATACTCGCTTAAAGGAAAAACACCAGTTTTTTAATATTTTACTATGTTCTTACCTCAACTTAGACGAATTAATACATACCTATCTTTTTTCAATGCGTGCACTTAATCTTTGTACAGCACGTGGCGAATGTGTTAGCATTTAGCCTAGCCCCATTCATTCCTTAGGATCCAAACAGGGATGAATTTAGAAGCCACCAAACACTTCCATGTTTTCCCTATTTAAAGACTGTAACATGAGTAGTTACACGAGTAAGTATGGTGGCAAAAAATAAAACGTTAAGCGGATAAAAAATGAGAACTCCACTGTACGGCGGAAGAGCACCCAGTTTGCAACACTTCGACCTCGACGCGCTGTAACATCATCACTCCTGACTACGCCCCCTCTCGCTCAAACTTCTGTTAATATTACTGCGCCTGAGGTTGAATACAATATAGTATACAATATAGTTCTAATTTTTTACCAACTTAAAAAAATGCCGCATTTTATTTTGTGCCAAACTTGCTCATGTAACAATCTTTAAATAGGGAAAACATGGAAGTGTTTGGTGGCTTCTAAATTCATCCCTGTTTGGATCCTAAGGAATGAATGGGGCTAGGCTAAATGCTAACACATTCATGGCATGCTGTACAAAGACCAAGTGCACGCATTGAAAAAAGATACGCATGCATCAATTCGTCCAAGTTGAGGCAAGAACACAGCAAAACATTGAAAAACTTTGATGTTGTCCTTTAATCTCATGTGTATTCAGAGTTTAGGGTTAAGTGAGTATCTTGGGAGTATTTTGTGAACGTGAGCCTCTCTCCTAACACAAACCCCTTCGACGCGTATGCAGCAGGCACACACCTTGACATGACACATGCCTCACATAGGTTCACATGACACACCGAACACACACTTTGACACGACAAGCCACACACACATGACACTCCGAAACACATATTATGAATTCATGCCCCTCGGAAGAGAAGCCACCGGCCGCCACTAATAAAATGTGATCCTGCCTGGGAAAAAATTCTAAATTCTACATCAAATAATTCTACATAACGTAAAGAACATTCTTTGGAAGTATAACCTTGATATATTTAATATTCACTAAGGTCAGTCATGTCAAAGATTGAAATTAAAGTGAAATCAATGTATGAAATCAAACTTTGATGTTTCTAATTTTATAGCCAGGTTTTCACAGGCAGGGTCACAAATGTTCTCCAGAAAAAATCATGCCAGCAACCAAACAACTACTATTGAGATAAACTTGAATGGTAGCTCTCTATCTGTATTATAAGCCTTGCTGGTTTTGCTATAGGAATAGTTCACCCCAAAATTAAAATTATTTTATAATTAATTCACCCACATGCCATGCAGGTATATAAATCCTTGGCTTTTCCTAGATTTATAATTGGTTTTTCAATGGCAGTCAACATTTTAATTATCATTATCTAAATAACTCCAGTTGGTTAATACCTGTATACTGTATCTTTTATCCACATTGTTGTTTTTTGTGGAGAAAACAAGTGATATTCTGAGCTCATGTGGCATCAATACGTTGTGTTTTATTATACTGGTAAATTCATGGTAATTTACCCAAATTACGGTGTAAAAGAGGCTATTGTAAACATACAAATCAGTACATTAAGTTCAAATATGGGTGCACACCAAAAGGTTGAATCTCACCTGTTCCCCGTGTCTTGTGATGACAACTAGTCATAAGACACACAAACCAATAAGATTTAAATGTATGCCTCAATATTTGAACTTACAGCACTGATGATTAATATGTTATGTATTGTGTATCAATTAAGCTCAGAATATTAATTGTTTTCTCCACAAAACATATGGTTTCACCTTAAAAGACATATATTAACTAGGGATGCACCGATAGGATTTTTTGGGCCGATACCGATTCCGATTTAAACAGACAACTTCTGGCCGATACCGATATTAAACACTTGTATACAATACTATACAGTTGGTCTATTAGCTAGTTTATTTCTGCATCAAATTATTTTTACCAACATAATAAGAGAGGCACAAATTAAGCTAAAACAAATATAATAAGACAGCATGACAACCTTCAAAGGTGGTTTTTGCTATTCAGCATTTATTTTATTAACAACATCAACTCATTTTTTACATATAATGGATTTCTTTATGCAGTTAATTAATAAACAATCGGTATCAGCCTTTCTCGTGCTATTGCTGATATGCCGATGGTTTCAAATTCATCAAAAATCGGCCGATAAATATCGGTGGCCGATACATCGGTGCATCACTAATATTAACCCATCATTTGGATTCCTTTATTGATGGATCTATGTGCTGTTTTTATTTCTGACCACCATTTAGTGGAATTACAAAGCTAGAAAGAGCAAGGATATTATTTACTAAAACGTCAACATGATTTAATATGATACAATCAATATGATTTATATTTGGATATGTTAAAGGCATTACCTCTCCATCTCAGTGCACCACAGGATGTCTTCTTTTTCATTCATGAATACAGGAAAGTGCTGGTCTTTGCCCTGCTTTATGGAATTTGACCGAGTGGTAATGGTTCTCACTTTATCAAACTGTTAAAGGAAAATGCTGTTTGATGTACTAGTTAAAGCTTAATGCAAAAACCAGTCAATGGTTTGCTAAGAAGGTGGTTTACCTTTGCCGTCCTGCCATGCTCCAAACAGTCTTGAAGGTCCAGTTTATCCGAGCACATGGCGCTCAATGGTCTGCGAGGATATGATGAAATACGAAATGTATCATTTCAATACTTCGATAAGGATGTTAAGCACATGAACAGAGAAAATCAAGTTGTTCAAGTCTAACTAACCTGTTCATGCCGGGCAGGTTACCCCAGAAGTATCGAGCTCTGTGGGCAGCAGACACCTCTTTGGCGTCAATCATAACTGGATTACACTGAAATAGAGGTTTACATGTAAACACCTTAATTCAAATATAACACACAAGACTCAGATAAAATCTATCATGAGGTGCATAAAGGGGCCTTTACAACATTTAAAGGAATTGGTCACCCAAAAATTAAAGATTTTTTAATTATTTACTCATGTATTGTTGTTCAAACCCAGATGGCTTCCATTATTTTTATAAAACCTGTTCTTATGCATTCAGAACACTTGAAATATATGACAAGTTGTTTGAAGTTATTTAATGAAACTTTTAAGGATTAAAAGTGAGTCTCGATGCAGTTAACGAGACACGCAAGACCAACGATCATCTTACCTAGACCACATGGAGCCTGACGCCATTTTATTGTTTATATTTAAATCAATCTCTATAATTAAAGTGATGAATTCTGTCATCATTTACTCATCCTCGTGTTGTCCTAAACCTGTATGCATTTCTTTTTTCTGATGAACACAAAAGAAGATATTTTGATAAATGATGGCAAACACACAGCACATAGTGACCATCGACTTCCATAGTAGGAAAAATTATTTTGGAAGTATTGTGATAAATGATGAAGAAAATATTTTGATAAATGATGGTAAGCACACCGTCGACGGTACCCATTCAATTCCATCAAATTTTATATTCCTACCATGAAAGTCAATGGTCACCACCTGCTGTGTGTTTACCATCATTTTTCAAAATATCTTATTTTGTGTTCATCAGAAAAAAGAAATTCATACAGGTTAAGAACAACATGAGTAAATGATGACATAATTTTCATTTTAAAGTGAACTATCCCTTTAAGCTCAAAATACGTATCACAAACGTATCAATTTGCTTCAAAAGACATTTATTAACCCATCAGAATCTGGATTTCTTTTTCTGATGATGGATGACCTTCAAACATACAGCCACTATTCAGTGCCATTACAAGGCTAGGAAGAGCCAGGATATGATTTAATATCTCTACTTGCCAACTCTAATTGTGTTTGGCTGACGAAAGGATGTAAATTATGGGTGCAGAGCCGGCACAAAACACTAAGCGAAATAAAAGCGTCTGTTTAGGGCCTCGTGGCCACCAGGGGCCCCAAGAGTGCTGCTGCAATACAGCGCAACAGCGCTCCTCAAAAAGTGAGGCGGCCAATCAAAAGAAAGAAGGCAGGAGTTGCTGCTTACAGAGCTTTAGTTTCAAAGTTAAAAGAGTGCAGATGACATCAGTTGCTAAACATTCAGTATTTGAGTGATAGATGTGTTAAAGACTGAAAGTATTATCCAATGATGCAAACTATAAAAAGTTGCTTTAGATGGAAAATATTTGTGATCTATGTAATTTACCAAAAGCAGTAATGGAGCAAGTTTCAGCATTTTATTAGGGATAGAATTAGGTAGTAATGTGTGCATTTTAATAAATTTTATGGTTTCAGGGGTGCAAACTCATCAGGGGTGAAAAAGGTGACAAAGACAAAAGCGTTAAAAAACATACATATATATATATATATATATATATATATACTGTGTTTATAGGTTGTGATAAGCATATTGAAATAAAAATCTTATTTCTAAACAGTAAAATGCATTTAACAATAAATTATATTAGAGAAACTAAACTATGTTCCCTTTCAGTTGGTCACTACGACGTCATGTCGTGACCGACAAATTGGGAACATGCCTCGCGGGACCAATCTACTTCGAGAAACTGCGAAAACGCCTATGAACTTGGCATGCAGATATTTGCATCTGCCTGCGCCACCCCACCTCTCGGGTATTTAACGAGAGGCAGGTGCGTTCCCAATTCATCGGTCACGACGTGACGTCTCCGTTCCCTTCCTTCAGGAAACGAGGGTTACATACGTAACCAAGACATTACTTTATTTGTCCATTTCTTTACGTCTGTTTCTTAAAGATTTACCAAGTGTCTATAACCTTTGCATGTTAAGTCCCAATGTGGTCTGTGCTCAAAATATAAAGGGGCAGTTCACCTAAAATTGTACTGAAATTGTTATCAAATGCTTTTATTATCACAACATACAACAAGGTTTGATTTCTTTTTTTAGACACTCCAACATCCCAAACATAGCTAAAATTAATAAAATAATGTATGTATGTATAATGTTAGATTTATAGTGTGTAAATAATCAAGCATTGACAATATTGGGGTCACTGAGGGCAAAAAATTCTGAACCCAAAATTCTGCTTAGGGGCCTAAAAAGGCTTGGGCCGGCCCTGTTTGGGTGAACTATTCCTTTGAGCTAAGTCAGTAGATGATGGGTTAATCTTTTCTAGTACAGCAAGCCCCGTCTACCACAAGAGAGCAGCAAAAACACACAGGTTGGTATCAAGGTGCAACCGCAAACATAATGGTACATACACGACAAAGCTTCACGAAAAGCTTTGATGTATGGATTATAAATAGCAGTCAACATGAAACACCTTTTACAACCCAAAGTGACACTGAATGTCAGTGACTGACAACCACAGCCCTCTTAGATTCACTTTCACTCTATGAAAAAAATACAACATCGACATTTCTAGAAATTTATACAGAAAATAGAATGATTTGAAACAGCATGAGGGTTATTAAACGATGCCTGAATTTACATTTTTGGGCAACCTTTCCTTTTAGGTATGTTAATAGGCTACATTTCAATTTTATTTAGATTTGACACACACCTCTAAAAACCGAGAGATGTCCCTCTTGTCGCTGACACCCATGGCCACCACGTTCTCAAAGAGCCAGAAGAACGGCCTGTTGTCTCCCTGTTTAGGTCGAGCTTCATGTAACAGCCGATAAAACTCAAAAAATAACCGTCCTGTGCCCTCTATGAGAGTGTTGGGTGACAAAAACAGACAGTAAAGAAAGCTCAGTACAACATTTTGACATTAAAAGTGTGAGCAGTGATATTTTAGTATCTGTACATTAAGTTTGCGGAATTTACAATTATGTCATATTGAAATGGCTGCAAAAGCTAAATGGCACAGCTATATACAGCCCTACCATAGAGACCTTTTCTTGCTGGATTCACGATGGACAGGTCATTGCATGGGCTTCCGCCTATTACAAGATCAAAGGGACCCCACTCTTGGATCTGTGAAGTGTATATAAAAGAAAATGTTGTGAAAAAAACTTGGCATTGAAATATATCATTGTTGTCGTCTGATAAAAAACATGCCCTTCACTAATTTTCATCCAAGCTTTCACAAGGTTATAAGGATATGATGACAGATAAAACTTTTTTCATATCCAGAGCTTCCACAAGTTTTTGGCAACACATTTCTGGCACAATTTCTAACTGCTGGATTATACATAAGTACATTTAAGTGAGGCAAAGCACGTTTGTGGACACTTACGTGTTTACGCGTGACGTTCCTCACGTCACCCACATACATAATGCGTCCCTGGTGCCGAACAATGCCCACGGTGATGGAGTCCTCGCACACTTCTGAGGCTACGTATCGCTCCACCTGGATCCCCAGCTCCTTTAGCACCAGCAGCCCTGAATCACAAAACAAGCATCATGGCGATCACAAACAAATTTCTGTTTTTAATAATTACGCACATTCCTTAATCCAGTAGTTATCAAACTTTTTCACTCCGTGACCCACTTAGACAGAAAGTATCTATTTTAGCACCCACCAAAATATTACTTAAAAATATTAATAAATACAAAAAGAAATGTGTTCTCTTTAAGGAGATAGCAGTTTATATTTTATTGGCTATGTTTACATGCACAAAATTTTGTCAATCAGACTGAATATAATCCGATTGAAAGCCACGACAATACAGTGTACATGAACCCTAAACATTGCAATCTGATTACAATGTTTACATGTAAATCCGAACCAAACGTCTGCGCAAGCGCACAGCCAGGGTTGCCAGATTCGCGTATCAAAACCAGCCCAATGGACATTTAAAACTATCCAAAATGCATCTCAAAGACTATTCAGAGCCCAAATACCAATAATTAATTAACGAAATCCTTCCATCTTTAAGCCGCAGAAAAGCCTAAATCTGAATTCCGCCATAACGCAAAGGACTTGGCAACTTAGCGCACAGCATGTCCCGACTAGTTCACGCTTTATCCCTGTATAAATCTACAAAGTTAAAGTTAAGTTAATAAAAAAGACCAAGAAAAAAATACAACCTACCTACACAACCCCTGCTGTGCTCCTAAGTCTCGTCTCGAAATGTTTTCTAAAGGGCAATTTATAGTGGTGCGTAGGTTCTACGCCGTAGCTACGGCGTAGGCTATCCGTAGCCTGTGCGTAGCTCTGCGTAGGCTGACGCGCACCTCGCAAAATTTTTAACAGCGCGTCAGTTCTACGCGGACCGCAAGCGCTGTGATTGGTCCACCAGAACCCCTCCAGTCAGGTAAAAAAAACTGCGTCATAGGTATTTCCGTTTGCGACAGTGAAAACAAAGAATGGCCAAGTTGAGGAGTGATTTAACTCAAGCTGCTACAAAAGTCACTGTTTATTTACATCCATCATTGCTGGTCTTCTCAAATTATAAACAAGAAGTTGCTGTTTCTTCTTCGTTTGTGGCTTAACTTGCCAAGCTTCTTCTTCTTCGGCGTTCACACTGCTACTGTGGTTAAACGCGTGGTTACTGCCTACCAGCGGCCTGCACGCTTGTTTGCACGTCGACGCGGACGACGACGCAAAAGTATAAATGAAAACCGACGCGGAACCTATGCCATCGCGGCTACGCCGTAGGACCTACGCACGACTATAACGAGCCCTTAAGAGAAGACGTTCAGCCTCTGGCTATCAACGGCAAAACTTTATGCAACTCCTGCTACGCTCGCTCCAACTAGGCTATGAGAAGAATCAACAAAGGTCGCGCACTGTTGCAGTGGTGGTGACGTGATGGGCCAAATGTCATATATTGCGCGTGTAATGGCAATTTGGGGCGTGCACACGAAAGCTTTTGCGCACGAGGCTGGCGCATGTTTTCAATTGATTCCAATGGAAACTCTGCGTTTTTCAAATAAGCCGGCGCTTGGCGATGAGCGTCGAGAGTTGAAAGAGATTTAACTTTGGGTGAAAAGCTCCGCTCGTCAATGTCAGTTTTCACACAGCAGTGGAGGAGGGGCGGGACAAGTATCAAAACAGCCAACCGGCTTACAGCTCAAGTATCACAGCTAAAAAGCGCTCGGCTGAAAAAACAGCTGGCATTTGGTGTCCTCCAGGCATTTTCAGCTGTGTTTAAAAGTTCTGGGGTGCAAAACCCACATACAAATTTTGCATATATTTTCATTCGCACTACTACCCCCCCGCACGGAGTTAATTATCCGCTCGCATCCCTGCCCGTTAATTTTATGAATGTCACGATCCACCCGTTTGAGACACTTTTATGCGGGTATCCGATCCGTTGCAGGACTTTGGAGGGACCTACTAGTGGGTCCGACCCACAGTTTGAAAACTAGTCTAGCACTAAAAGTCTGGAAATACGGATTGCCAGAAAAACACGCCATTGGCAGAGAAGCATTTTCTCTTAATTTAACTTGTCAATGGTGGGGAAAGAGTTAATAGGTAAAAACTCTTTTTGGGTCATTTCACTAAAACAACCAAGTGACTTAATCGTCTTGAATTCCACCCCTATGTTTTACAATAAAAATCACATTCTCAATAACTATTATTATAAAAATAATTTTACCATGACTATTTGGTTAAGTCTTTTTAATTTTTCTTTCCAGTCACAGATATGCATACACTGGATCAAGATTTAAGTGCAAATGGATCAACACTGCAACTGCAACAGTAGTTAAATCTCACAATGCCATCGCACATTAAAGCATAGGCGGTACAGCGATATCAACCAGCAATGGCGAAGCTAAGTGCACTTTAAAAGCCGGGGCGAGCGTAACGCGATCAGCTCTATATTCTGCTGAGACCACAAAAGGGACGGCGGACATTCTTCACTAACCTGTTGCGATCCCATCAAAAAGTGACAGGACACGAATGGGTTTTCTTTTCTCTGCCAAAACGGGAGGGTAGAGCCTCGGTGGTTCCTGTAAGAGAAGAACAGGGGTCAGAGAAGAGGCATAGAAAGAGAGAGAGAGGGGAAGTGATAGAGAGACCCTTAAAACACATTGGGTTTGTAATAAAAGAACACCTGTCTGTACATGCCGTCTGTAGGTAACAAAGAAGCCCTTTACCTTAAATAGTCCAGTAACAAGGGATTATTGTTAAGAGCCTGTACGGTAAACGAGGTATTGGGGACCGGTTTCATTAACTATAACTGGGGCTGCCTATCTGTGGTCTTTAATAATGTTACTAATAACAGTTGCTGACCTGTACTGTAATCTGTATGGAGCGTGTAAGATAAAACCGAATGTTAAGATTTGTATTCTGAATCACAATGTGCCGTGACTATAACACTATTTGGCTGCTCTTTCACATGGGCCGTTTGCCAACATGATCTTAATGTACATGGTCTGGAAAGTTAAGGGTTTAGGAGATGTAGCATTACATAATAAAACTGAAACCATTACCTTTGTAAACCTTATCTGGTCTCGTATCTTAAAGCAATTTTATCAGCCTTTAAAGGAAAACACCATCTTTTTCAATATTTTACTATGTTTTTACCTCAACTTAGACTAATTAATACATACCTATCTTTTTCAATGTGTGCACTTTTAATCTTTGTACAGCGCGTCGTGAATGTGTTAGCATTTAGCCTAGCCCCATTAATTCCTATGGCTCCAAACAGGGATGAATTTAGAAGCCACCAAACACTTCCATGTTTTCCCTACTTAAAGACAAGACTGTTACATGAGTAGTTACACGAGTAAGAATGGTGGCACAAAATAAAACGTTTGTTTTGGGGCCATAGGAATGAATGGGGCTAGGCTAAATGCTAACACATTCAAGAAGTGTTGTACAAAGGTAACAAGTGCATGCATTAAAAAAAGATAGGTATGTATTAATTCATCTAAGTTGAGGTAAAACATAGTAAAATATTGAAAAACTGTTGTTTTCCTTTAAAAACGAGATTTTCAATGAACATCCCATATTCACTTACAAAGTCCTGATCGTGATTGTTGGCAAAGAAGCGCTGCAGTCTGCTAGGCCAGTCGGACCGACGCTCCAGCAGGCCGTACTGACCCTTTGGCCCACACATGTAGCAGTTCCACGGGTCCTCTTTTATAGCTGCCTGTGCCGCGCCGGGCCCCACCCACAGATCCACACATTCCACACAGAAACACCTGTAAAAAAGCACAAAAAAAACATCACCTTAAAATATAATAGAGATAAAGGTGACCCTGACGCTGTAAGCTTCAATGGCTGTCTTACCTGCAACAGTTATTGTTTCCACACATGAGCACTTCTCTGCCTCCACAACAGATGGTACAATAGGACTGGTAGCCGTCGTCATCATATTGATATGCACATTCCAGAAAGCAGTTCTACGAAAATGCAGATGCTGAAATATTAGCTAGCAAGTATCGAGTATGAGTATAGGTCACATTATATATAACATATTATTTGTTTTTAAGTGTTAATTTCAGTGGCGGCCATTAACTTCTCTTTCGAGGGGACACAATGCGAAGCTCATCACAACTTGTATTTAGCCCATCATGTTTGTGGCTCGTCATTTCAAAATATTTGTTTATCGCCCCATGTGAACCTATGTGCATCACGCATCATGTCAAAATAAGTGCCTGTTGCAGACGCTTCAAAGGGGTTTATAATGCTCGTGTTTGCCAGATACTCGCTTAATCTCATGTGTAATCAGAGTTTAATGTTATGTGAGTGTCTTGCGAGTAATTTGTGAAAGTGTGCGTCTCTTTTATCATAAACCCTTTCGACGCGTGTGCAGCAGGCACGTATTTTGAAATGATTCATGATGCACATGACGAGCAACACAAATGACACATTTTGATTTCGCACCCCTCGGAAAAGAAGTCACCAGCCGCCACTGGTTAATTTGGCAATCAGAAATACTGTCTATTTTACAATTAGGATTGCAACAACTAATCAAATATTCAAAAAAGTGTATAATAATCAACAGTGGGAGATGCACAGCAGCCCGCCTGCTCCATACAGTGTGGGCTCCTTGTTTACACACAGCACAAGGCAGCAGGAGATACATGACGAAATAAGACAGCACGATGATTGTCAGGAAGATGGGGAAGACAAAAGAACAATGTTTGTTAAAGGGATAGTTTACCCAAAAATTAAAATGATGTCCTAATTTACTCATTCTCAAGTTGTTACAAACCTGTATAAATATATTTGTTCTGCTGAACACAAACTAAGATATTTTGAAAAATGTTTGTGACCAAGCAGATCTGGGGCACCATTGACTTCCATAGTCAATGGCTTGTGGTGTTGAAATTGACACAACGTGAGCGAGTAAATTATGATTATCATATATTATCAACTATTATTGAATATTAGATGAGTTGTTGCAGCCCTATACAATATCATAAAGAATTTATATGCGTAGAGGTGCAGAATTACCAGCAATAAATAATTTATTTTATATAAAATTTTAATTTTTATAGGTTTAAACATTGAAATTCCAATCAGGGAGAAAAGCGTTGGTAACCAAATAACAATGGCCCATATTGACTACCATTGTATGGACACAAAACCTCAAAATACCTTATTAAAGGGACACTCCACTTTTTTTGAAAATATGCTCATTTTCCAGCTCCCCTAGAGTTAAACATTTGATTTATTACTGTTTTGGAATACATTCAGCCGATCTCCGGGTCTGGCGATACCACTTTTAGCATAGCTTAGCACAATCCATTGAATCTGATTATACCATTAGCATTGCGCTAAAAAAATAACCTAAGAGTTTCAATATTTTTCCTATTTAAAACTTAACTCTTCATTAGTTACATTGTGTACTAAGACCAACGGAAAATTAAAAGTTGCGATTTTCTAGGCAGATATGGTTAGGAACTATACTCTCATTCTGGCGTAATAATTAAGGACTTTGCTGCCGTAACATGGCTGCAGCAGGCGCAATGATATTATGCAGCGCCCGAAAATAGTCCCCTTGGTAACCTTCAATAGCAGGTGTCTATTTTCGGGCACTGCGTAATATCAATGCACCTCCTGCAGCCATGTTACGAATTCCAAAATGGTAAAAATCAAATGTTTAACTCTAGGGGAGCTGGAAAATGAGCATAAATGAGTGGAGTGTCCCTTTAAAGGCAGGGTCCATAATCTCTAAAAGCCAATGTTGACATTTGAAATCACCTAAACTAACACGCCCTTACCCCAATAGAATCTGGACCTTCTTTTGATAGACCCGCCCCACACATACATATTCACATAAGGATGTCGGTTAGTAGACACGCCCCTTACTGCTGATTGGCTACAAGTGTGTTTTGGTAGTCGGCCCGACTCCCTTTTCCAAAGCGTTTTTCAGATATCGTGCACTCCATCTTGGAGTTGGTTGTTGGACCACTGTGAATTGGCCTTTAGTGTTCAACAGATAAAGAAGTCACATAAACGTATAACTTGTGTACTACAGTATACAAGAAAAAATGTGGACTCATTTTCAGTTAACTATTCAATCAATTTGATAATTTCCACAAAAGTTGTGTATAAATGCTTGCTGCTGTAAGTGTCACAACCCAGCAAGCAATTTTTGGCTAAAACAAGGCAAAATTTGAGCTGTCAATGAAAGTCTCAGTTTCTCAGTTTTTGCTTGCTGGGATATATCATATGTGAAGTGAATCTTCAAATATCAAACTGGCGTCTGCCAATAACATAAATGGAAAAGATACAAACATTACAAGCATGCAAACAAAGCAGCCCTAAGGAAGTAGGAAACAGGAATTTCCTGGCTTTTACCTTACAGCTTTGGCACATTCCTCCTATAAAGAGCGGGTGCTCCAGGGAAACATTAAGGCTGCCGCAGGAGATGCAGATGTCTAACAGTGTTCAGAGACAGAGAGAGAAATACAGAGAGATTACCTGAGGCTCCACCATTGACAGCAATGATATCACAATGTATAGGTGTATCACATACCTTCAATGTTTCTACATTTTTGACGAACTTCGTATACAAGTCTCTCTAAAAACAAAAGAATAAAGAAAATGTGGTTTAAAACTACTAGCATTTCAGGCATTTGAAGAGCATTAAATTCTCTTCAAATGGTTTGTGGAACTTCAGCTGGCCTAACTTATGATATAACTCAATGTCAACAAGATGTAATTTATTAGAAACACAGCTGTACTCACTCACTGAAAAAATGTTGCAAACTGTAGTGCTATAACTAGAGCAATGTACTTATTGGGAGTATAACATTTAGCAACATCACAGATATTGCAGCAACTAACTGATAGAAAAACTGATTATGAAAGTCGCTGTCAAGGAACATCATTATCGATTACTTGGTCTGCACACATAACTTGCCTGTAGTAATAGTATTAATGTAGTTCAGTAAAACTGTGGTTATAAAGTGAGAAGCGTCTCTCCAAATGAGGTTGCCCACACAGAGTCTGTGAGTTGCCCACCAATGCACATTATTAATAGCCTTCATTTGTTTATTAATATGTTTTATATTAGTTTGGCTTCTTTTATGTATGTTGACATTTTAAACAATGATGAAACATATCAACAAGTAAAATAAGATAAAATCAAGTAAAAGAAAAAAGTTTTTAGTAGACTATATCAAAAAAGTAGCCCACCAGATACAGGCACACCATTGACTTTCATTGTAAGAAAAAAAATATACTATGGAAGTAAATAGTGTTCATAGACTGTTTGGTTACAAATTAAGAGTTTGGTTACAAAAAGCGATAAACGGCAATTAAAAAAAAGTATTCTGTCTTGTATCTGTTCGGTATTAAAAATTAAATTCTTAATTTTACGCAAAATCCGATATTCGCCATGTTATTCTGTCATCTTTTCTCCCTTTTTTCCAAAACGCGATAAACGCCCCTCCTCCTTATCAGCAGAAGGCAATAAATCCGCTCAACCAATCACAGCGCACCATTCCACGCACTGTAAACAACAATGGCGGCCAGTGAATACACAAGGAATGCTAGTTTTCCTCATATACTTTGTACTTCATGATCAACAAACAAACAAAAACTAAATAATACGTTTGATGGCATTGATAAACCTGTGGTGATTTTCTGTGATGGCAAAGATACGTAAGCCATCAAAATCAAATAATTGAGACTGAAAAATGCCGGCTGTTGCTTGTTCTCACACTACAGCATCAAGATTCTGTCATGCTAACACATTGACACCAGAGATTTGATAAAACTTTCCATTATTTTACTCAAAGCCAACGAAAATCGAGCAGGACCAAAACATTTTACAGCTGATCGCTGTCCCAAAAGTTCAGCGATGACGTCCCAAGGATAACAGCAGCAATGACAGTGTTCTTAATATGACAAAGTAAGTGTTTTGATTAATGCCATTAATGTTTATTTTTTTAATCATTGAATAGCTCTAGTCAACTAAATGAATATAACATGGCAAAGTTGAATGCATTATTGCATTTTGTGGAAAAATATTTTTTTATAATAAATCTTTGAAAGCCACAATCACTTCTACCATTGCAGGACGCAAGTGCAGTATGAGAGCGTTAAAACAAATGTTTTTGAAGGATGCAAAAATGGTGTTAACATTGGTAAGTTACTTAAATGTATGTAAATACTGCAGTTTCATATAAAAAAGGATTAAATATTGTGCTTTGTTTTCATGTGTTGAGAAAAGCATGCCCTGATAGGTTATTGAACACTAACTTTAAATAAAAAGAAGTTAATAAAGCCTGTTCTGGGAGAAGAAAAATATAAGACTGTTATCCATACTAAACTATTTTAAGTGTGAGGAATCTCTTGGTTAACCCACAAAAGAGATGTCTGTGGTTCTTGTTTCCCTCCGTTTGATTGGTTAATAAAGCTCCCTGCTGATTTAACAGCCCCTTTCATTATAACTACTGTTACTCACCGTAAGCTCTAAAATATAGGAACTAATTATAATCTTTAACATTTGCTTTCATACTACATTGCTACAAAAAAAAACACAAACAAAATATTAACACTAAACCACACTAATTTTGCTAGCATAGTTGGTTGTTTTCAGACACATTAGGTCCTGTGGAAATGTCACTTTCTTAAAACACAATTTTTTACATTTTTCCTAATGCACTTATATGTGAGGCTGTTTACATCTGGTATCAAGAAACGTTTTGGTTGATCGGATCACAAGTAGACGATGCTAAATACAAATGTAATCGGAGTGTGAAATGTTTTCAGCTCGTCCAGTTTTGACCACATCCAGTCGAAAATGCATTCGACCGGATTGCTTTTGTGGTGTAGACGCACGCGCATGTGGTCGAATATGTTCAAGCAGCCACAAAAGACAGCGGACTCTCTGTCTATTGATCTAATGTAATGTAACGAGCACTATGTTTTTACATACGGACCTAGGGCTGGTTACACCAGCTATGTGTAAGTTACAACGTAGCCTAGTTACGACGTAAATGGGCACTAAGTTACAACTTACGCACTACTAAATGTTTTTGCGTTGCACCATTAAACTTAGTTTAAACAAAACAAAACGTTGTAACAAAATATTTATGGAAGCCTCTGTCCATGAATAGCGGTCAGAAAACGGTGTCAGCCAGATTAGATCACATCAATGAGCTCATAATTGATTATGAAGATCCGCAAGTTCGTCAAAGAGTTTTCAAGAACTGTTTTGTTTTCTTTGTATCCATCAATTAAAATAAGAATTTCTTCATGACTGAAATTTTTCTTGTTAATTTTCTCCTCCATGTGTGGGATAGATATTTTCAATTAAAAGTGTAATGTTTTGAGTTCGTTTGCTTTAACGTCTTTTTTAACTTTCAGTTTAGGCCAGTCAAGAATGAGTTTAAAATTACGCGATGTTCAGACTACTTCCCGTTTACCTATTAGAAGGCTTGTGATTGGGATAAGAAAAATAGACGTCATTCTATGCGACAACGCATTACTTTACGAAGAGCTTACGACCTACTAGCTACGTTCTGCCTTAAGAACAAATGGTGCAACCGAATAAGTACAGAGTTAGTTATAAACTAGCTAGTATTTACTAAGCCTCTAGTTTGGATTTTACGTCCCAGTTTAAGTAAGAACTTACGAACGACTGGTGCAACCCTTCCCTGACTTCTAGCGCGAACCCAGGGTGTTCGGTGTGATCTTTATTGTGGTTTCATACCAGCCACGTTTGAGGCGTCCAATTCGCATCTACCGCGTTTAGTTTGCCGCTTGAACATTTTGAGTTTACTCGCTTCATTCGCACGTGAAAGACGCATGTGAAATTCTAGTCATTGAGACATTCACGCGTAAATTCGCGTCATGGGAGGGCCTTCCATAGGCTTCTACACCTCCGCTCGGTTCCTGTAATCATGTCACTACTAGAGCAAGCTCCTAATTGGTTAATGCGGCGTGGTTTTCCGCCAAAGTTCAAAATTTTTAACTTCAGCATTTCCCGCGGCAATGCTTAATTCGTGCCATTCGTGCGACCTAGATGGGCGAATGAGGCGGAATCGTGTCTACCACGCCGCACTAAACGCCTCATTCGCGCTGCGAGACCTCCAGACACACATCAACATGTCTTTACATTGACTTAACATTGAAATCACTCGTGTTTGATGCCTCTAACGCGGCTGGTCTGAACGCAGCATTAGGCTTTTATTGATAAAACTGAAGCGGCTGCTCTCAGCCTCTTTTATTTTTGATTAATTTTGCGAGCGTGTAAAAGTTGCGCAAGCTTATTTCATCAATTGCTCTGAAATATCAGAGAAAGTTTCCCTTAGCCTTCCTGAAAAAGGCCAAAAAAATGCCTAAAAAGGACACAAATTGTACCTACTGTGTTGATTGTATCTTAAAACGGTTTACATAATTCAAATCACAAGAATTTTAGCTTTCCAAAGATATGTTACATGTTTAGCTTTTTGTTTTTGAGTTGTTGTATTTGATGAAGTTTTCTGTCAAATAATGCATTGTCCCTCCCACGGTACACTGGAATATATGTGTAGAAAAAATTGTGCAACAACACAATCAGCGGACTCTGACCTAATATAAGTGTGCATCAATTGAAACCTGTCATTTCTCCCGCTCGCGTTTAAACGAAAGCAGAGGGACTCGCCCACAGTCCACCCCACAGTTGAAAGTGGACAAAAAAGACGGATTAAAGTCTCTCTCTCGTCCACTTGTGATCAGATCGACCAAAACGACAAAAATCTTAATTCCAAGTATAAACAGCCCCTGTAAATGTCAGACAGTGTGCACTACAGACTTGCATCACAGAGGAATTGGGATATTTAATAAAGCATGAACATATTCACAACGTTCTCATTTTTCTACCAAAAATGTAATTGTGTTTGATAGAATTAACACTAGGACATTAAGGTCTCTGTATTTAAAGAAACACATCTGACACATTTGTTTTAAACTCAAGAAACTTTAGACTGTGTATGTTAAGGTTTGATTTTACATAAATTATAAAATGTAGACGTTTTAACAAGAGCCAGAATTTATGAGCAATGTCACTTTAACCCTGCAGGATTAGAAGCAGCCCCTGTGATAGGTGCAGACACACCCTCTTGTGTTTACCCTGTGAACGAAAGCGATAATCCAGATTTAGCACGAGTGGGTGTGCGTTTACAACTGAGAACTCTTTAAACTCTCTGACCCTGTTCAGTGAGAGTATCAGCTCACCTCGAGTCCTCTCGTCAATGATGTCTTTGACCTTGGGTTTCTCTGTGGCTGTGCTTTTGCGGGGCTTTTTTGCTGGTGGGGGCGTGTAAGCTGCTGCCTCTGGCTCCACCCACATCTCTGGGTACACTTCCTTATATGGGTTCCGTTCCTCTGAAAAAGAAATTGTTTACACGTTCGTTAATGGCCCCACGGTTCGCCACGCATGCGATTCGCGGATTAATGTGATTCTTACAAATGTTAACACTCAGGCAATTTTAAAAATTTTAACCGCAAAAGTGAACAGTTTTCTGTACGCACAGACGCACGTGCAGTTAAATGTGTCAAAATCCAATTAGAAGTTATCATAACTACGCCCTACTCCCGCCAAAATCAGAACTTTAAATGTGTAACCTTTAGAGAGAGTCGCTCTACTGTGTCTCGAATAAATAGTATAGTGTAGTCGAATAAATACACTTGGCCAATAGAGCAATTATAAACAACACCCCTGACCACTCGGTGAGTTTCACATCTTTGTAAATGAAAGTTTAATGCATTTTAGGAAGGATTGTTCCCGTGCACCTATGCAGCCATTTTAGAGGTGGGAGGTGATACAATAATCTCCCGAAAATTCTTGAGCCAGCATCATATGTCCAAATTTCAGTTAAAACCATTCTATTTCATGATAAACAATCTGAAAACAGGGCTTTAAGTGTAAAATACCGAACTTGTCCTTTAAAACTAATGCCATTAATCGGAGCGATTTATTAAAGCCCTGAAATTTCCTGCGTGCCATGGAGCGGGAACAACACACTTACTGGTTTTAAACCCCTGCGCACCTAGCAACCTTTCTAGTGCAAGGAAAATTCAGAATAAAATGGAAGAATTTCCTGGCCGCTCTGTTACAATAAAAGTTAACAGCAACTAGGTCTGTTAAGCTTGAAAGTTACATAAAATACCTAAAACAAACTAAATAGCTAAAAAAAGTGTGCAAACTACAGTCAACACTGCAACAAAAGGTATCGTTTCTATATTTATCAGAATTTTTGTCCTAAAAAGTTGTGACACAATGCCACAGTAGATTCTATTTTAAAAACGGTTTCTATTTCTGCAATGACCTGGCTGACAGCTTTGCCTACACAAAGATCTCATTCAGTGAAAGTTTTAGTGATGCATCGATGTATTGGCCACCGATATTTGTCGGCCGATTTTTGATGAATTTGAAACCATCTGCATATTGGCAATAGCACGAGAAAGGCCGATATCGATTGTTTATTAATTAACTGCATAAAGAAATCCATTATATGTAAAAATTGAGATAATGTTGTTAATAAAATAAATGCTGAATAGCAAAAACCACCTTTGAAGGTTGTCATGCTTTCTTATTATATTTGTTTTAGCTTAATATGTGCCTCTCTTATTATGTTGGTCAGTTGAATGTTAAAGGCGGAGTCCACGATGTTTGAAAAACGCTTTGGAAAATTAGACGGGCCGACTACCAAAACACACTTATAGCCAATCAAATCAAATCAAATGCCGGGTTGCGTATGTGTGGGGCGGGTCTATCAACAGAAGGTCCAGATTCTATTGGGGTAGGGGCGTGTTTGTTTAGGTGATTTCAAATATCAACATTGGCTATCGGTGCATCCCTAGTTCTACACATTATTAATATTAATATTAAAAATATATAACACATTTGCACAAGGAAAGCAATAAAACCTGAGGATGTATGCCTGTTTGTGTGTCTTACCTTCAGGTGGCTCGAGGCCTTTAGGTCCTGTGGGTTGAAATCCTGTCATGGCCCATTCAATCATCTGTTTGTTTTGCATGTCTACTGACTTTGAACTGTCGGTGTCGTCACTCTCTGGACAACCAAGAATGGTTTTGCCCGCTCTAGTGCTGGCTACCTGTTTGGAACGGCATCAAAGGTTTTGCTTTAGACAGATTTTGACTAAATTGGAACTTAACCTTGTTAAAACTCTATTCTGTAGCATTAAGGCAACAAATGAATCTGTACCTGTAGCACCTCGAAGATGGCTTTCTTGTACATAGGTTGTTTATTGTAGGTTGGCTGGTGAAAGGCGTTTTGGAAAGAACTCAAAGGCAAAAGTTTCTCAACACAGACCTACCGAAAAAGTTGAAAAGCAACATTTAAAGTAGGGCTGACAAAAGATTAATCGCGATTAATCGCACACAAAATAAACGTTTGTTTGCATAATATATTTGTGTGTGTGTTGTGTGTAATTATCATCTATATATAAATACACACATACATGTATAAGAAAAATGTTATTTATGTATATTTTTATTTATATATATATATATATATATATATATATATATATATATATATATATATATATATATATATATATATAATATAAAATATATTACAATTTATATATAATATTATAATATATAATAAATATTTATATACATGTAAATGTTTCTTAAAAACATATATGCATGTGTGTGTATTTATTAATACAAAATAAATACACACAGTGCATACATATATATTATGCAAAAACAAACTTTTATTTTGTATGCGATTAATCGCATTTAATATTTTGACAGCCCTAATTTAATGCAATTTCCTATCAAATTACCTAGCACAGATAATAATAAATTAAAAAAAAACTTGCCACTGAAAACTTTTATTTTGTATGCAATTGATCGCGATTAATCTTTTGACAGCACTAATTTAAAGCAATTTCCTATCAAATTACCTAGCACGGATAATAATAAATAAATAAAAACTTACCACTGAAAACTTTAATTTTGTATGCGATTAATCGCGAATAATCTTTAGACAGCCCTAATTTAAAGCAATTTCCTATCAAATTACCTAGCACATATAATAATAAATAAATAAAAACGTACCACTGAAAACTTTAATTTTGTATGCGATTAATCGCGATTAATCTTTTGACAGCCCTAATTTAATTAAAGCAATTTTCCATCAAATTACCTAGCACAGATAATAATAAATAAAAAAAAGCTTACCACTGAAAACCTTTATTTTGTATGCAATTGATCGTGATTAATCTTTTGACAGCCCTAATTTAAAGCAATTTCCTATCAAATTACCTAGCACGGATAATAATAAATAAATAAATAAACTTACCACTGAAAACTTTTATTTTGTATGCGATTAATTGCGATTAATCTTTCGACAGCCCTAATTTACAGCAATTTCCTATCAAATTACCTAGCACAGATAATAATAAATAAATAAATAAACTTACCACTGAAAACTTGCCATCACCAAACCAACTGACCCATCTGGTGCCTTCGGCCGCTCGGCTGCGACCGGTCATCAACCAAGACACAATCCGTCCGGGCCACCAGGAGAATCCACGTAACTTCCCCCAAACCAACTCGCCAATGCCAAAACCTCGGCCATCCTGTGTGACACAGTACTAAAATGGATCACAGAGCCAAATCTTTGGTATTTTATTAGGTTTGCAAGCTGTTGATGTGTCTTCTGCATTATTTTTTATATTTTCTGTACCCCATTTATATGAATCAAAATACATCCTCTCCCACAACCCCAAAAACGATAAACAGGACCCTGCTCGTACCTCATACTCCGACTCTGTGTCAGTGGATTTGGGCGAAGTCTTGTTTCCATCTCCTATAGGCACGGGTTCTGGGGTGGTAGCAACGGTTGGAGAGGCTGGATCTGTAGGGTGCTGCTGCTGTTGGAATGCTGAAGGTTGCTGCTGAGGAGGAGGAGGTTGGGCTTCGAGGCTGGTCTGAGGTTGAGGTTGGGTTTGAGGCTGTGGCGGTTGCTGCTGCGTTGCCGGCGCTGGTGGAGAAAAGTGGAGCGGGACGGTAACTGTGGAGCTTTCTTTCTGGAGCTCTGGCTCTACCTCGCCAAGGTCCTCCATTGAGTTGATAATAGACACCAGTTTCGCCTTCTTCTCTGCCTGCAACACGGGGAACAACGAAACAGAAAGAGGGGAAGGTAAAGCACACAGACTTTCCTTAAAACAGAGCTCCTGATTAATGGTAACCGCTCGATTTGTTTATAGTACTTTAATCCCATGTGCCAACGTAAATATCCCCCATGCGCGTGATACCCCCGCCCCATTTGAGTATAAGCCCCGCCCCCGTTGAGAGTGATGAGTGGCAGAAAACTGTGAAAACAGTTGGCTTTTCATTTAGGCAAAAGCTGTTTGCGATCACTTTCTAACAAGCTTGTGGCTAAGATGGATGCAGGATGCGCAACTCTCCGAGTTCACCGAGTTTGCCCAACCTGATTCTAAGCTATTAGGTCAAAAACAAAGGACACGAGCCAAGCCATGACTTAAGCAGCTCACAGCAAATCCTCAACAGCTGCACCTCGCTCGCTCACTCTTTCTTTCTCACTCGCTCGTGAATCTCTTTCACAGCTGTACTTTCTCTGCTGCTGGGCTAAAACTCCAGCTCCGGTTTCACTCACACACACGTGAACCTGGCAGCGTTTATGTGCGTAGAGAATAAAAACGGTCGAATCTGTCCTCAGACAGCTCTCTCCATGGCTCTCTTTAGCTCACTCCCTCCATTCTAATGGCTATACATTTGCACAAGCCCGCAGGGGGAGGGCGGAGTTTTGGAGCCAAGAGCCCACGAGTGTGCATGTGTGCGTGTGTAAAGTCCAAAAATCTGATACTGCTAGTAAAATCGTAGAATACCAATTCATTAATTATATTACAGTTGATATGGATTTCAGATTTTCTTGCAAAATTGGAATTTGTCCCACTTTTGCTTTAATGACAGCTTGCACTCAAGGTGGCAGAGACTCCACACGGTTATGTAAAATTTAATGATCCATGTTATCTCAGCATGATCAAGAATCTTCCACAGAAAATTGTTCCTACGCTCAATTTATAGAGCACAGCAAAGGATTTGGGTTCAATTCCAGGGAATACACATACTGATCAAATGTACCCTGAATGCACTGTTGCATTTGGATTAAGTGCGTAAATGCAAAATTTTGTGCATTTAAAGAATATAAATCTCAAACTTGCTCAATGCCACACATACTGTATGCTTATTTGATTAGCGACCAACTTTCCAGGTTTAAATTAGATTTTGTATGCCAGATTTTGGAGGCCACTCTATGACTGAATAGTGTATGGTGTGTGGAATAGAAACATGTGGCCCCAAATCAAGGGGCTCTACTGTAGTTTATAAATATCTGTGTAGCTTCACTGTCAGCTCAGATGGGCCGGCCCATATGTGCTGGGTTATTTGTCTTTGACAACGAATCATTATGGTGAACGTATTTAAGTGTATGTTAGCGGTTTGTGCATATGTGTGCATTTATCTGAGGAGGGTTGGATCGTATGAAAGTGTACTGTATATATACAATTAATGGTAGCAATATATTACCAAAAGATGACTATATAGTAGCTAATATATTCACATTGAAATAACTGAGCAGAATTATGAATTATCATATCCAATCATCGCATCTATTAAAGTACCTTTAATTTCTTATTTCAATAATCATTACCTCATGAATATTTTACTGTGTAAAAAAATTATATCATAATAGTTCACATAGATATAAAATTACTTATACCAAAAATGTAATCAAACCACTCGTTCCTAAATCTCTGTTTCAAGCCAGCAGATAAATGTAACTTAATCATAAGATAATGTAGATCTAACAATCTAAGTAAATTAGCTTGTGCTTCCCATATCTGATTTTATCTGACACGGCCGTGTTGGCACAAAATGTGCACAATTTACATTCCACACAAAATCGCCCTACACTATGTGATAAAGACTAAAAGCAATCTGCTTTTAGTAGTAAACTCACAACATTTGTAATTTATGCTAAATAATCAACTCAACAAAACTGAACACAAATAACAACAGAGATGGCTAATACTCCAGGCAACATACAGGTATCACAGATCATATTCAACAGTGACAGGGATTAAAAAAATTGGCTTTCTCCTAAAAGGAACAGTTGACCCTTATAATGACAATTGTGTTGTCATTCACTCATCCACATGTTTGTTCCAAACCTGTACGACTTTTTTCCACGAGAATATAACAATGTAATTATGTGCTGATTATTCTTTTCCATGCAATAACACTGAATGAAGACCAGAGGTGGACAATAAGACTCTACACAAGTACATTTATAGACGGTTTCAGCAGTAACTACATAAACAAACGTGTTTCGTGGAACAAACTTAAGTTCTGGTAAACTTGCGCAAATAATCAATAACAAAAATTCCTTTAACAGTAGTTTATTTCTGATATTACGTAAAATAAATAACAATTAGATTACCTTAGTTCAAATCATAGCTAAAGCGTATCAATAACTACACTGAGCTAACGTTATTTGTAGGGGTGTAAATCGGACAGTTCATTACGATTCGTTACAAAATCGATTTTCTCCACCAGTGATGCAAACACTTCTTTAATGCAATTACGATTCGATCCGATTCTATTAATTTATCGATATTTTTATATATGTGCCTAGTTAAGCAGTTACATTTTTACTTTCAAATGCGTACAGTAGATGGACGTTACGTCAAAGAATGAGGACGTGGAGAGTGTCAAAATAAAGGTACCTCAAATCGTTTTTTTTACATGTGGCATTGATGCATTGAATCGTTAGAAATGAAATTTATGTATCATTCGATATCAATGTATTGGTACACCACTAGCTACTGTGTAAATTAATATATACAATGTTAACTACAGATCAAGGTATTTGATCCAGGGTTCAGTTTAGCTACTAGCCAGACCATTAAACAAACAAAAACCTGAAGTTAAGTTCCGTTCAGAAGCGTAAAGATTGCTAATGAACGTTTTAAGTGGTAAGTTTGTTGATTTTTTTCAGTATGGAACTTCAGCCTAAACGTTAGCATATAGCATTAATTAGCGTGTAATGCTAAATCAGCAGTCACAACTTTGTTTTTAGCATTTAAACAACTTTGTAATTAATTTAATGTGTCATTAAATGTTGGGGCATACATCATCTCGACTGTGATGTCACAGTCGATGTTATGTTGAGATTGGCCTGTTTTCCAGCAGTCTCTTGAGTGCACGAGGTTTACATAAAATTGAGGACAAAAACATGTCTGAGGCTCACGATATGTCATTACCATGTACAGCTCTTATTATTAATTTATGCCAAGGTAAATCATTTTTTGCCTTTATTTGACAGTATTAAGAAAATGACATGAAATTACAGGGTGAAGAGAGGGGTATGAGAACGGCAAAGGACCTGGAGCCAGGATTCGAACTCGGGTCGCCGGAAGTGCGTCTGCATCATATGTCGGAGTACTGCCCACTACACCACCGGCTCCGACTAAATAAAGTGTTTTATTCTATGGCACCTTTAATGTCACACAAAGAAATGTCAGATTTTTGCACAGGTTACATAAGCTGGATCACCAAATTCAATGACAACATTTGACATAATTAAGGAACAATTTATTGCAAGCTACGGCGGTCAACCTTTAATAAATAACAATTTCCCAACTTTACTTTAAAATACGACTTGCACATCAAGTGGACCACTTTTATAATAATTCTACAGTGCTTTTGTGTAGTTTCCAAAAAGTTGAGATTTAGAAAACACCATGGTCTGTGAATAATTACAAAATCTTATTTTTGTGAAATAATCCTTCGAGGGAAAGGTAGAAAATAAAAAATAAATAAACAATCCTCCCCAAAACTGTAAGAAGGGGAGGAGAGGAAAGTGCGGCAGCTATAAGTGGAAGTTTGCTTCTGGCCATTTTTCTAGCTGTAAATGCGCCCCTCTTCGAGGGCCTCAATGTAGCAGGTCTGGCTCTTGAAATTGAGGGAGGGGAAATGAGAGGAAAGGGGGAGGGTTCGAAAGTACAGTACTTTACAGTCTTTATCAAACAAAACCACAGCACACGTCCCAACTCAGGAGAAACAACAAACTCGTACAGTATATGAGCAATAGGTCATTCACCAGAGAATGCGTAAAAGGAACTTATGTTGATATGTGTAACTATATGTCTGCAGAGCATTGAATATAATACCCTAATCTTAAGAAAAACACAACAAACAACCAATAATGCACAAAATTTAGTTCCTTTAGAGTTTACGTGTGCTAAATAAATTTAAGACCTGCAATAAAAGGTCAAAGTTGTCTAGTCAATAGCCTAGCAGTGAATTTTGAAATACTATATACAAAAAGCATGCTGTAAACAAGGGTAAAATGTAGGTTTAAACAACAAATATATAAAGAGAAAAATTTCTAGCTGAAGAAAGCCCACCATTGCCGTTCAACAGCATATACTGTAGATTTAAAACCATTTTTACCCGCTAGGTATAGTATGTTAAAGGTGGGGTGCACGATTTTTGAGAAACGCTTTGGAAAAGGGAATCGGGTCGAGTACCAAAACAAACTTGTAGCCAATCAGCAGTAAGGGGCGTGTCAACAAACCAACATTGTTGCCAGGGTTGTGTTGGGTGGGTCTATCAAAAAAAGGTCCAGATTCTATTAGGGTAGGGGCGTGTTTGTTTAGGTGATTTGAAATGTCAACATTGGCTTTCAGAGATCGTGCACCCCGCCTTTAAAGACTTAGGCCTTGTGTCCATCAAACGCCAGCCGCTCTTTCAAAAACTGTGGGCGCTTGTCATTGTTTCTTTAGCTGATGGTCATTCTAATTTGTTAATCAGTCATTGTACGATGCAGTGGTTGGTTAGTGTGGTATCTGTCCCATCCTGCCTTTACTGTGATTGGATGGCTGCATGAAAAGTGACATTAGCTATGTTTCCATCCATAGTTGCGTTTTTTAACTCAACTGACGGCATACATTTTTTGCAAATTTTTTAGCATTTATGCACATCTTGGCGTTACCATCTAGCATTTTTAACCGATACTCCAAAAAGCGCATAAAAATAGATGGATGGAAACATAGCTATGGACAAATGCAGAACCTACTCAAAGTTAAACATTTTTTAACTCTCGACAATGGTAAGAATGCCAAATGCTTTGCGTTCAGCGTGGAATAAACACTCGGCGCTCCCATAGGAAACAAAAAAATATGCTGGATTTGGTAAAAAAGCTTTAGTGGAAACATTAAAATGCCGTCCTGCTAGTATGATAGTAGTAGGTCAGATCTGTGAAAATACAGAACTGAAAGTATTGCAGAAAGGGCTTCTAATATTAGATGATGGACTAACTTTAGTTATTTCACTTCTGTAACAAGATCTGTAAAATTGTTATAAAGAAAAGTCCTATATTGGTGTTGGTGTATGCCATTACAGGTACACATGGTCTTTAGGAGAACTATATATTTGAAAAGTAACACCCATGGCCTTGAGCTTTTCACGTCATTACAGTGATTATTCCTAATACAGCCATCTTTCCAAGAAAACGCCTCTGGGAAATTCCTTGTGGATGTACAGTATCAGTAAAATTTAACCACCTAATGTACAATTTGCATTTAAGTCCGTAATGCATGTTTGGTCATCTGAATGTGACTCACGTGCTGTTCATGTGATATAGCTGCCATTACTTAAATAAACTGTTCATTTTCACAGCGATATGGTTATGAGTGTAAAAACCACCCTGACACCAAGCCTGTTGAATACAACATGAGTATCACTGTGTCCATAAAATAATAAAAGTACAAGCAGATAAACAATGCATGTCTCCCAAACTTCAAGCAATGTAAGGAAACAATTAGAATTCATTTAGTTTAAATGATGGCAGTGCACGCCGAAATTCCTATGGGGATTCTGTATAAATGGCTTTCGTCACTCTGTGACAATCGCATTTATTTGATGTGACTTTGCGAGAAACCAAACAAAGGCTGTTCACTTTAAATAAAGATTAGAGGATGCATTTATTTGCGACTGTGCTGGGACCATTAAACGTCTCCAGATAAGACTGCAGAGCCTCAGAGCATGCATGCTAAGGAAGTCAAAGTGCATTAATGTTAAAGCTTTTTAAAAGCTTTGGATTATTTCCAGAAGCTGTTCAAAATGTTTTTCTTTCATGTGTTACTTCCTTACAATTGTGTATACATGACAGAACAGCAAAAGTTTGCTTGCTTGTGTCTGTGCAGCCCTGACTGAGAGTTGGAGTGAGCCATGGCAGCGCGCTAATCACACGCGGTTCTTGGGTTCATTCGGTTCATTCATATTTGCATATCCTTAAAAAGACAGGCACCGCATTTCCGATTCAACACAAGCAACAACTGCAGCCAATTCATGTGTTTACCTTCCTGACCCAAATCTGACAGACTGAGTAAAGCATATTATTGTTGTTTATACATACAAATGCAAAACTAAACGCAATGCAAGTAAATCTGGCATTTAGCATTAGATTGAGCTGATACGTGTTATCTTCTAGCAGTATTACAAAAAGTGCACAGTCAGATTACAGTCCATATAAAACAGACTTTAAACTCTTCAACGTAAACAAAGCCAAAGACTTGCCGTATGCACACAAAACATTGCATTCATTAAGCAAAACATTTTGTTTTGTACTTGCACTCCAGATTATGTTTTAAGCCCGGTCCGGCATGCTGGTTTTAAGAGACGGGTTTCCTTTAAGCTACTCGGGGCAGATGGTCCGTAACAAGTCTCCTGGAAATACCTGAAGTCAGCATATTCCTCCTCCAGCAACTCTACTCAGACATGCACACTGTCCCCTGCGCTATCAACAACAAACAAGACAGCCGACCTACCCATACACGCCTGCACTCGGCACTTTAAATCCAACGTGTGAGTTGCTTTTTTTTCCAGCCCCACTCTTGGCTTGGTGAAGCTTGCTTCAAAAAAAATTAGAAAGAAAAAGAAGAGAAAGCATGAACCTTTCTTTGTCTGGGAATTCAGGGTCAGGTGGTTCCCAACAGGAATTCTGGTTGGCTAGAGAGGACTTGCAGAATGTTGGCGACTGGCCAGGAGGCTGTCTTGCAAGCAGCGTTGGAAATTTGCTGTAAACCTCATCTTCACCCTCATATCCATTGTACGGAGTTCATTTTCACTGCGGAGAGCGGCGAGGGAGCGGGGAAGAGAGATGGGTGCAGAGTCAGGCTGGGAGCTCTGTGTGCTGTGTGTTTAAAAAAATAAAAGAGCCACGGTTGCCCCTTCACATGCAGAAAGTGAAAGCAGGCAGGGTTCGATTTCTCTTCCAGCACCCCCTCCTCACCTCTTTAAACTGACAATGCTGTGCTGAATGTATGCAACCCGGTCTTTAAAGCCAAAGGAAGGAAATAGCAAAGGCCCACTACAGTTTCCTGCTGCATTGTCGCGTTCACTGCCATGAGCTTTGAGAAAACATGACTGTACAAACCTTTGGAGAGTCAAGTGAAAAAAATGACATGTTACGATCTGCGCTCTTCCACAATGTGCCTATTCAGAGGAAAAAATTCCCATGCTTATGCTGGAGAATTCCAGCTCTCCGGGATAAGAATGCGAAACGCCCATTACTCTGGAATTTTACGACGCTCGCTCACGAGACAACTGTGTGTCCGGCTAATTTGCCCATATTTCTGGAATCTCTGACACTTTTATGGATTTTCCTCAAATGCGGTGTGGAGAGGAAAGAGAAAAGAAGTCGGTGGGGGCAGGGGGTTTGATGTCGAACGGTCGTCCCCCTTTGGTTACCAAGGAAACAGAACATTATGTAACAGAGAGATTCTCATCGTACATTAAATTCCTTATAGGAAAATCCTAAGCCATCACCATGTTGGCTAAAATTACTACTAATAACGATTAAATAATTAATTTAAATGCTTGTTCTTACGGACTACAAATATTGCCTTAGGTGATGCGTGTCATTTTTTCAATTTTAAACGATGTATGCCCATGCAGTTAAATGCACAGAATCTATAATTAAACCATTCATAGATTGATCTTCGCAAAAAACTTAAACCCCCAGTATGTTTACAAGCACTTAAAATGTAAAAGGTAAACGACAAACAATGTGTTTTTACCCTAGAATTTAATTCCTCAAAATATTTGAAGAGTTCAGATGCAAAAGCCACTGAACAGATACCTTTCCATAAAAAAACACATAATCCAGCACTTAGAAATAACATTTTGTTTTGCAGAATTCATTAAAAGTCTGATTAAAACAATAAACAAGAAATCATGCCAGAGCCACATTTGCATCTCTACATTAACTCTTCACTTGTTCCTCAAAATACGTTTCCTCAAAATACATAATTTCTACAAAATGCTAACTAACCATTGTATCACACTTGAACAGATGGACTTTAGCACAAGTACCCCTCACCAACTATGGCTCAACCACTGGGGTGAATCTGAGGTGAAACCTGTTGTCCTAATTTTTACAATCCCTTTTAGTGCGGCTAGTGGTGCGGAAATTACGCACTTCACCTTTGGGTCAAGACACATCACAACAATTTCCTCCCTGTGCAAAAGCTATGCAACATACGTATACTGATAAACAAATATCCAGACTACCAAAGAAATCAAAACTGCTTTAACTCCTGTGTTATCAAGTTTTGGACTTTTGTCTCCTGCTGCCAGTATGGTAGATTATCGAGTCTTACAATACAGTGTCCAAACCAGGCATAACATGACAATATTCAAACATGAATTTAGTCATTGTCCACATTACAAAGATAAATCCTAGGGCTGCATAACGATTAATCGCGACTAATCGTTTGCAAAATAAAAGTTTTTTACATAACAATGTGTGTTTACTGTGTATAATAATTGTAAATACACACACGCATGTAAAATTTTTAGTGCCGTGAAAAGATTAATCGCGATTAATCGCATACAAAATAAAAGTGTTTTTTTTTTTGCATAATATAAGTCTGTGTACTAGGGATGCTCATATCAGTTAATTTTCCCGACCGACAACTGTAGCTTCTAAACCGAACATTAACCGTAAACTTATAAGATTTTAATATGAAATTGTCATTGAGTAAAAATACAGTTGACGGTTGTCTGTGAACTAGTAAAAACAATAGATTTAATTTGAATGTGCAAACAGCAGCGACAGATCAACAACAGAACCAGGATTCATACATTATCAGATCACGCAACATTACCTTATTTAAAAGCACGCGATCAGTCCAGAGGATTAATGTCCAAAAAGGGCAGATTGTCTCCGTTTCATCTACCACAGTGGTCATTTCTAAAGTAGGATGCTTTTCAGAAAGTTGTGCTTTTGCTTCGTCTTTCTCCGTTTGTGCAAAAAGAGAGATGTTTATGGACAGGGTCAGAGGCCATCAGCGAACGTCTGTCAGGATGTGCGCGAGACGGACTGCGTCATCTTGCGCGGACACGCGCACGTCTCTGTTCAGCTTCCAAACACGCATACAAATGATTTTTCATACAAATGATTACTTTATCAGACCGTCAGGGGAGAAATAATTTTTTGTCATTTACAGGACATTCACAAATTAAAGATAGAAAAAGTGTCGAAATGTCTGTCGGCTCATGACGACACGCTAGCCTGGGTGCCAGCCGATCTTAGCCCCGCCCACAAGAATTTGAAAACGGGAAGATCGGTCTGGCGTTTCTCCGTTGAGGAGCTACTATGCTAAGACAAATGCTGGTCGAACCAATCAAATTGTCAGGGCGGGCTTTATACGATGATGGACAGATAATCAACAGTAACGTAATGAACCACGTCACCAAAGAGCGCGTGTGTTGAATGGCTGCCGCTGTAGAGTTCAGATATCGACAGAGCATTGATTTTAAAAGAGGAACAGAGAAACGCGAGCAGGGCATTTGTTGATGTTTTTGCCGTCCTTCCTATTCGGCAAAAGTTGGTCGCAACTGAAATGGCTAACGTTATCACGGCGATGCAACTCAGCGTGCACGACGAGGAAGCCCGGAATCGTGGTTGCTGAATAAGTGGAGGGACATGCTAGGCTCCAATATTTTCAAGCCAACGTAATGGGTATTGTCGTGGATGAAGTTCACCTAACGTACAAACGGTAAGAGATAGTCTTACTCTATGACTTAGTAAATACTTCATGTTGTGATATAAACGAAATGTTGTAAACATAATAGGTGTTGATGTACATTCGCTAACTCAGTATAATCACAATGTTAGTGTCATTGTAGCGAAATAACTAGCAGTTCGGTCAGGCTGCAAAGACGTAATTTCAACATACACTCACACACACACTCCGTTGCTCTGATTGGTCGTAGGTCTATCCAATTGAGTGCAGAGGCATTTTTCGGTTGAGACACGCCTCATAATTATAGCTCAATGGAGCGGTATCAGACTCAAATTCTGACTAGAATTGAGTATGACAACGTCAGGCTAACGACACGCACCATGCATTAACAAATATTTTTTTATTTTAACTGATAATGTTCATAAATTCTTACCTTCGGTTAACGGTTAAACGGTCAATGTGAGCATCCCTAGTGTGTACTGTGTGTAATTATTATGTATATTTAACTACACACACACAAATACATATATTCATTTTAGAATTTTTTTATTTATATATAAAAAAAATTAATTTATATATCATATAGAATATATAAAAATAGAAATAAATATATATAAACATGTAAATGTTTCTTCATGAATGCGTGTGTATTTATATATACATAATAATTACACACAGCCCACACTCATATATTATGCAAAAAATCACTTTTATTTTGTATGCAATTAATCGCGATTAATCTTTGCCCAGCACTAATAATTTTAAGAAAAAAATATATTTACATACAAAGTATTTATATATAATATAAATTATATATAAATATAAAAATGTATATACACATGTAAATATTTCTTAAATGTAAAAAAAAATTCTGCAAACGATTAGTCAAGATTAATCGTTATGCAGCCCTACTACATCCACAGTCAATAAAAGCATATTTTATGTTTAATATTGAGTAATGTGTAAAGGAAACTTGGACCAATGAGATATCACCGTGGGTGGTGGAAACTAGCACTAAAAATAAAAGATTTTATCTTTGTGCTTGCTTGGTTAAGATACAGTGTCATACATGTTAAATATCAGCAGTGATGGAAAATGGCGATTTTAAAACAATGACCACTTATCTCCAACTAAAAATATAGTGTACCTTACAACAGTTACTATATCAACTCCAACTTGGAAAAAAAAGTTAGAGAAGCAGCCAGCGAGATGGCTCATGAAATAAATGGTACCTTCATGAGATATCAAATGACTCATCAAATACACTTGGCTTTCACCGAGTTTATTCGCCACACTGTCTGCCTGGCAAACGTTGCGGCTTTAATAGAAATGCTGACAGACTCCCTATCGCTTTTCCTTTGGGAGAGTGGAGAGAAGTGGTACTCACCTCCAACTTCCACTTGGCCAGCAATTCTTCTCTGGTCCTCTTGTTAATGTAATAAGGGTCACCGGCCTGGAAGGTTACTCTGGGCATGGGTCTTTGACGGAGGCTGACTTCCCGGCCCACTCCCCCACGGAGCCTCCCTCGAGCTCCCTGTTTAAAGGGACAAAAAATTTAAGAAAAAATGAATCTGTTATTTTTCCATTTTGCTTATCCCTCTTTGCGATCCTAATTGGAAAAAAAGAGGCTGATTTTCTGCCGATGAATTTGGAGATTTTGAGAATGGGCTGGTGGGGGATGACAAGGATCTCTGACTATCAAACTACAGCACTCGCAGGTGCTAAGAGGATCAGAATGGATGGATAAACCTTGTAATTTCTCATCTGGACAAAGCCAGTGGAAAACAGGGACCATCCTTTAAACCAGAGGACCAAGTGTATTTGATCTAGTCAACATCAGGGTACCATTTCATTCTCATTCAAGTGGCTTTTTGGGAAAAAACAGGTTTTACGGGAAAGTCGTCTTCTTGGAAAGTTTCTTTGGATATGCTGGGCAATTAGCGAAAAGGTGAAAAGGTATGGTTGTTGAATTTTCACACTACACAAAAACACATACATCACAGACAAGAACTCAACAGGAAGACGGTATTTACCTCATTCTTGACCAAGTCTCCACCCTCGTCGTCCTTGTGCTCCACGTCTAGAGGAAAACAGCACAAGAACAAATTATTACCAGAGATGTTTTTGACCGTCTGGATTTATCGCAAAGACAAACTGTCTGTGTTATCAAACCTTCCTGATTATACGTATGATTTCTTTTGCATGCAAAGAAAGCTTGTTGCTTTAAATAGCTTTGGGCGAAACTAGGGATTGTCATTGTCGAATAGGAGAAGCAAACAGTGGAAACATAGCTAGAATGCATGTGCGACAAAGTTTCAAAGATTTAATTTATTAGTTAATTTATTCTTTAAGTCTATCTTAATGTCAGTCAATATTTAAAAGCCTGTATGGGTTACTGAATATTTTCCATGAATAAACTACAGGCATTCGTAAAAAACAGTTTGAAATAGCATAACTGTTTCATAATTTGTAAAACCATTAAAAAAATGTATATCTAAAATTAAAAATCAATACAGTATCCATGAGTGTCAGAAGCAAAAGATGGAGTAGATGCCTTTTTCTTGTATTTTGGTGCCTTTAAAATTAAACAAGCCTAAATGCTTTGTTTATCTTGTTGTATTGCGGTCGTGCAGCAGGCGAAAGTAGCGAAAACACAAAAAAATTATTTGGACTCTAAATTAGCCAAAGGGAATGAATTGGTTGTGGCTAGAAGGGATACAGCTATGGACAAAATCTCACTGGATGAGTGCTGTTTTCATTCTAAACCCAATCTCCAAACCTACCCCCACACCAATATTTCACGGTATTTAGACCGTAGCTGTATCATATTTAGTCAGAACCGTTGTTTTCATCCTAATCCTACCCCGAAACCTAACCCTAAACCAAACATCTCTCAAGATTTGGCCATAGCTGCATTCCCTCTAGCCCAAACCGAATGGATTTGAGGAAGCAGCAGTGTGGAAGTCAAGGCTGTAGCTAAAACCCGGAATGGAGTTTAATTTATTAGGGAATTCCTCTAGATTTGACCTCACTGACGGCGCTCTGACAAGTAAACATATGTGCTAAATTAAAAAAAGTGAGTCGGTCCAATATTATTGGTCTTAAAAAGTGTGTGGGTCTTGTCCCACCACGCACATGTAATGCTTCCGATGCCATGACAGTATCTTATTGTCAAACATGATGCTAAAAGTTAGAGCTGGATGCAGCTAAATTATGATTGGCTGGACTGAATAAATTAAAAAAAATCACAACTGACTGGCTTAATGGCCGTTCAGACAGAACACGTCTTAAACATTTGAAAACGCAAGAATTTCAGATCTAAAATTAAAAATCAATACAGTATCCATGAGTGTCAGAAGCAAAAATGTGGGTGGGTCCAAAACATTTATTGGAGTAGATGCCTTTTTCTTGTATTTTGGTGCCTTTAAAATTAAACAAGCCTAAATGGTTTGTTTATCTTGTTGTGTTGCGGTCGTGCAGCAGGCGAAAGTAGCGAAAAGACAAAAACGCGTTTTAGTTATTTGGACTCTAAATGAGCCAAGGGGAATGAATTGGTTGTGGCTAGAAGGGATACAGCTATGGACAAAATCTCGCAGGATGAGTGCTGTTTTCATTCTAAACCTAACCCCCAAACCTACCCCCACACCAATATTTCACGGGATTTTGGCCGTACAGGTAGCTGTATCATATCTAGTCAGAACCGTTGTTTTCATCCTAATCCTACCCTGAAACTTAAACCTAAACCAAACATCTCTCAAGATTTGGCCATAGCTGCATTCCTTCTAGCCCGAACCGAATGGATTTGAGGAAGCAGCAGTGTGGAAGTCAAGGCTGTAGCTAAAACGCAGAATGGAGTTTAATTTATTAGGGAATTCCTCTAGATGAATAGATTTGACCTCACTGACGGCGGTCTGACAAGTGAACATATGTGCTAAATTAAAAAAAAGTGAGTCGGTCCAATATTATTGGTCTTAAATAGTGTATTTTCCCACCCACATATAATGGTTTCCGACGCCCATGACAGTATCTTATTGTCAAACATAATGCTAAAAGTCAAAGCTGGACGCAACTAAATTATGATTGGCTGAACTGAATAAAAAAAAAAATCACAACTGACTGGCTTAGCGGCCTATAAGAAAGAACAAGTTTTTAAAGGTTGAAAACGCTAGAAGCGCTGCTTTTTTATGACTTTTAGAAAAAAGGTAACCACGAATCAGCTGTTCTGTCAGTCAGGGATTATAGTGTGAGCGCTTGCTGAATTGCTGTTAACTCTGATATATAGAAGGCTTGCCTCTCCCTTCATTCGATTTGACAATGGTAAAAAAACGTGAATGACATTGGGTGCTTTTCTGCTCAGGGTTGACTTTATTTCAACTTCAGGCATTCAGGGCGATCATGCAAAAACACGAGGCAGGCGCATAAACAGTGTGCAAAACGCTCATTGCCGATAGAAAACAATTCACAAAAAAGTGGCCTCACTCCCTGCTAAAAAAAAACAGCATACCAGCAAGACCAGCATATGTTGTGTTTTGGTGCTGGTTTGAACACCAGCTAAACCAGCATAGACCAGCATAATTCCCATGCTGGTCCATGCTGGTTTGATGCTGTTTTTTTAGCAAGGCTGCCATAAACACAGTGTGTCTGATCGGGGCCTTTAGGGGATGTACAAAAAATATGATTCACAACCTGTCAGAATATTTTTTTAAACATGTACACACAGATCCAACATGACCTGCTTTTGAATTGCAAAAAATATTTTAAGAAAAGATTTGTTGATTAGGTTGAAGGTTTGCTGGTACGGTACTGTATTTTCTCCATACAAGCAACTATGCCACAGTCTATTGAATGGTAAAAAAGCATTACTGGGCAGATGGGTATCTGGTTTTTGTAGCTAACACATTCTTTAATGTTAAAAATTAACATAACAGGAAACCATAATTCCCCACGGTGACCTGTTGAATTATCTCTGTAACCTGTGAGGAAAGTTTTAAAATTAAACCCGAATGGCATAAACAGAGCGTCTGCTGCACTAGTTTACTTCATTGTATCGGATGAGTTAATTAACATTGATGAATTGTTTCATGCAGGTTATAGAAATATGTAATGGCCTATTATGTGTGGTCCATCACAGTGAAAATCCTGTTTGCTGTAGAACAACAAATCAGAAATGTGAAATGTAACATTTGCAAAGAACAAAGAAAATGACATCTTCCCACAGTTATGTAATCCGCTTATTAGGTCTGACATTACACGCAACAAAACATTTCCGGGTCCGAACACACAG
Source organism: Misgurnus anguillicaudatus (assembly GCF_027580225.2). Taxonomy (NCBI): domain Eukaryota; kingdom Metazoa; phylum Chordata; class Actinopteri; order Cypriniformes; family Cobitidae; genus Misgurnus; species Misgurnus anguillicaudatus. The sequence goes on along the minus strand of NC_073343.2, from coordinate 23,246,389 downwards.
AACTTTCCGACTCCAATCTATTCATGGGTAGCTTGGACTCAGAAGCAAAGTCCCACATCACAACTTAACACAAGGATACACAGCAGTTAACACAGCAGTTCATATCAATGCCATAGAAGAACCATTTTTGGTTCCTCAAAGAACCATTTAGTTAAAAGTTCTGTAAAAAAACATTTCTCTATTAAATATTTAAAAAATCTGACATTTTTTCTCACCACAAAGAACCTTTTGTGAAACAGAAAGGTTCTTTAGATGTTAACTCTTTCACCGCCATTGACCAGTTATCTCGTCAATTAAGAGAAAACGCTTCCCTGCCAATGACGAGAATTTCTGGCTTTCCGCAATTCCGCAAAGAACTCCATGTATGTTTTAAAGATCGCTCTGCATTTGATCTCTATCAAAAGTCCTTCACAAAAAACCTACCCATATTTGAGAGGTGATAAAAAAAGAACTAATGAAGGTAGGATGAAAGTTTTTTGTTTGTTTGATTGAAAGCAGAGGGTCTGTTCTTTTATTTGATATATTTATATATTTAAAGAAGAGCATTTTCTGGAAAGCATTAAACATTTTTGAAAATCATGAAAAACGCTGGTGCTTGGTGGCCTGCGTTAGAAAACACACTAAAAGTGTTTTTTTGTGATTTAAACTTGAAATTTAAATCAAAACTAGTTAAGGGGCCAGTCACACCAAAAGCACTTTAAAACGCTTGCAGACGCAAGGCGCGACGCACTGCCTTTTTTAAAAAAAAGAGCAGTGCGTCGCGGCTTTTCATATTGCTAAGCAACCACCGAGTCAGCTGTCTTGTCAATCAAATATTGAAGCGTGAGCGCTCTTTTGCTGTTAACTGTCATATTAGCAGAAACTTTAAAAAGGCGCTCGGCGTGCATAAATAGCGCGCAAACGCGCCCTGCCCATAGAATATCATTCAAAAAAGGCGCCTGCAACTGCCATAAACGCTTTTGGTGTGACTGGCCCCTAAGACTGCATATACTTTATTGCATTAATTTAATTTACTAAAATAAATTTAAGGTACTATAACTATGTTTTAATTTAATATTAAAAACTACAGACATGTCGGTGAAAAATATTATTATTAATTTAAAGGTGTGCATCACTTTTTCACTCCCCCACTCAAAAGGAGGGGGTGGCAGTTAAGCGGTTTAACAGCACCCTTATTAAATAACATATTATACTTATTAAATAACATATTCAGTTTGCAGTTGCACACATGCTCTCGCTTCTGGACTCACGAGTGTTACTTAAGTTTCATTATAAAAGCTCTACCCGAAAGAACTAAAAATAGAAAATGATATTACAGAACATCATCCACCAAATCTAAAAGGCAGTAACAGTCATTTTAATTGCATATAATATACAATATTTGGATTTTCTCATAAATGTCTTGCAGAAAATAAGATATAAATAATAAAATGACCAATAAGTGAACCAAAACGTTTATAAAATACATTAGATTTGTAGGCTAATTGCTTAAAGGCTCCTAAATCTCAATGGAGATGATATTGGGGCGGTTTTCCGGACAGGGTTCAGATTAATCCAGGACTAGGCCTTAGTTTAATTAGGAAATATAACATTACCTGTGTGCATTTTGAGGCAAAACAAAGGGCACTGATGTATTTTAAGATATGTCAGTGCAAGTTGTTTTCAGTTTGGACAGCTCTTAATAATGTTTTAGTCTAGGACTAGTCTATTCCCTGTCCGGGAAACCACCCAATTGTGTTTGAACCTATTTGTTTTTATTATGCATACCAAAATAAATTGGGTTTGGTAATTTGATTGTTAATTAATGAATCAGTTTAATTATTTATTTCTTAACACCACTCCAGCAACTATGGCTATATTCATGGCGAGGACAAGTTAATCTACACACAGGTTAAAAATCTACACCAGTTGGGGAAAGGACATTTTGGCCACTCCAGTTCACCTACCGACCCAACCAAGGCTCGAATATGGGACCTTCTTCAACTTATAGGATTGCTTTAATTAAACTAGGCAACATTAAAGGTTGCTTATAGAATGATTGGATCGGGATGTACAAAAGTGTGACTTGATCTGCAGGCATAACAGTAAGTAATGTAATTATCATACAGTCACATGACTGTAATATGCTATTTTCCTTATATCTAACACATTTATCCTCCAAAAGAATCCTTCCAAATTCTTGAAAAGTTCTGACTTCTTTTCTGCACAACCAGTGATTTATAATCCTGCCGTCTCCACATACAAAAGGATGTAGTTCATTCCTAAACAGCTTTGTTTTGGCTGGGTTCAGCAGGGCAAGCCGAGGTGAGCCAGAGCCTGTGATTACCAGCGACTTGAAACACTATCAGGGCTGTCGTGATGATTTATGATTCAGGAGTACTAAAGCTCACTAACTAGGGTCTGAGAAGGAGAATATTTAACAAATCTTTCTAAAAACGCACGCATCATTCCACTACTAATGCCCGCTGTCCCTCAAAAGTATTTAAAGTTTCATTTATATTCAATAAACGAGCAAATAGATGACATTATTCATGAATCTGACAGCACGGTTGATTCTAATGCGCTTCTCAAATCTATCACTTTCTTTAATTTAATCATCGTTTTGCCCGAAGCCATACATTTGCATGACATTTAGATCAAAATTAACATATTCAGGACAACAGTGAACTTTCCACATCAAAAAATTGAAAACAGAGAGCATGTTACATAATAGATAGAATTTAATAAACAAATATTATGTTAAATAATTTATGTTTAAAATTTTAAACTATTGCTGGTGTAGTGTAATAGTCATATCATAAAAAAAATCTTAAAAAATTATAAAAAAAAAATACAATGAGGAAAATAAGTATTTGAACACCTTGCTATTTTGCAATTTTTCATGGAGGGGTCTGAAATTGTCATCGTAGGTGCATGTCCACTGTGAAAGACATAATCTTAAAAAAAACTATTAATATTTATATATTTTAACTATTTATTTGTATGACACAGCTGCAAATAAGCACCTGAACACCTGTCTATCAGCTAGTATTCAGACCCTCAAAGACCTGTCTGCCTTTAAAATGTCCACATCCACTCCATTTATTATCCTAAATTAGATGCACCTGTTTGAGGTCGTTAGCTGCATAAAGACACCTGTCCACCCCATACAATCAGTAAGAATACAACTACTAACACGGCCAAGACCAAAGAGCTGTCCAAAGACACTACAGACAAAATTGTACTAGGGGGAAAATGCCAAACAGCTTGGTGAAAAAAGGTCCATGGTTGGAGCAATCATTAGAAAATGGAAGAAGCTAAACATGACTGTCAATCTCTCTCGGACTGGGGCTCCATGCAAGATCTCACCTCGTGGGGTCTCAATGATCCTAAGAAAGTTGAGAAATCAACCCAGAACTACACGGGAGGAGCTGGTCAATGACCTAAAAAGAGCTGGGACCACCGTTTCCAAGGTTTACTGTTGGTAATACACTAAGACGTCATGGGTTGAAATCATGCATGGCACGGAAGGTTCCCCTGCTTAAACCAGCACATGTCCAGACCCGTCTTAAGTTTGCCATTGACCATTTGGATGAGCCAGAGGAGTCATGGGAGAAAGTCATGTGGTCAGATGAGACCAAAATAGAACTTTTTGGTCATAATTCCACGGAATGTGTTTGGAGGAAGAAGAATGATGAGTACCATCCCAAGAACACCATCTCTACTGTGAAGCATAGGGGTGGTAGCATCATGCTTTGGGGGTGTTTTTCTGCACATGGGACAGGGCGACTGCACTGTATTAAGGAGAGGATGACTTTGGGGAACAACCTCCTTCCCTCAGTTAGAGCATTGAAGATGGGTCGAAGATGTAATTGCAAACAAAGGCTACAGTACCAAATATTAATATTGACTTTCTCAGGTGTTCAAATAATTATTTACAGCTCTATCATACAAATAAATAGTAATAAAATCATATATTGTGATTTCTGGATTTTTTTAGATTATGTCTCTCAAAGTGGACATGCACCTACAATGACAATTTCAGACCCCTCCATGATTTCTTAGTGGGAGAACTTGCAAAATAGCAGGGTGTTTGAATACTTATTTTCCTCGCTGTATATTGAAATTTTACATTAAATTTCCAATGAAATCAAAAAGGACAATAATTTTTTTATGTAATATTGCAGTGTTTATTATAAACAATTTCTTGTCTTTTTTTAATTCATGTGCCCTCATAAATTTCAATTTAAAATGTGAAAATGTACTTCCGCCCTCTTCTAGCGAACGTTTTCTGATGACATCAGTTAGACGGCATGTGCATCAAGTCCCTGATCATTTCAATGGGGATACTTTTAAACTGACAAAGTGTAGTGCAGGCATTGCAAAGTTTTTTACTGTAGGTAGTTCTTATTCTCCATGCTAATAATCAAATGGTCTCAAAGGTAAAATAACAAAAAACAGCCTTTCAAAGATCACAGAGAGAGTGGAAACGGATCATAAAAACTAAATTATGACTCTTTCTAGTACAAGAAACATTGACTAAGAAGTGGACCTTAGGGCAAAAAAGCTAAAAAAAAAATTATGATATGAATCTTTTAAAGATCTGTAATGATAAACAAAAAAGTTTTAGGTTCAAATCCTGCACAAATCAATCCATTGCACCCTTAAGGCAAGCACTTACTGCCAGTTAACTCCAGTACTTCAGATGTACAGTGTTGCTTTTTAGATATACAGCTAAAACGAATCATGAAAGATTGTGAATTCAAAACATTGAACTTATACCAACATTTCAAATAACAAACTACTTTGAACTACATTTCTATAAATACAGTGGGATGTAGAGCAGACACTGAGTACTGTATACAGCACATGAAATGATTGATCGTCTAATCATAGGCGGAGAGTGAAAGGTAAACTAACTAAGCTTTAAAGTCCAGGTCTTTAAAAACAGTCTAGGACTTTTTTAAATAGATTTCCTGCCATCTGGATCTATGCCTTCCATTCAACACATCTTTAAGATGCAGGTCGTATTACCCACTGTATAATGATCATAACCTTTCGGCTGCGTCCGAAATCGCATACTGTGACAGTAGGTACTGAATTAGATGAAGTACCTACTCATCGACAATTAAAACAGTATGTTCTATATAGTATGAATATTATGAATGAATTCGGACGTACTACATTCGCCATTGAAACATCAAGTTAGTCGTTAACTGTAATGACGTTAAACTAGAGCAATTTAACAACAAGGGACAGCTGTTATATGTATTTGCATTTGAATAGTGCTGCGTTACTGCTTTTGGGGTTTTTTAAATTAAACAACGCCCCTCTGCCGTCTTAGTTGGATAACTCCTCTCTCTGGGGCTCACAGGATAGCAAAGGGTCCATCGAACACTTCGGGATCTTGTCGAAAGTAGTAGGTCATCTGGGTACTTTTCGCCTACTGTTTGTGGAATACTATGAATTCTATGTACAGTAGTATGGAAGTTTCGAAAGCAGCCTCTTTGTTGTAGTTAAGTCCACCAAAGGTGACATTTACACACGCAACTCCAGGAAATGCCTATAAGCATATTTATATCGCTGTTCTTTACATTTTTACAGGTATTTTCATGATAATAAAGAAAATTTATAATGATTATGTTTGACAAAATTTTGCTTTTTCAAATGCATGCAGGGTTTCCTGCAGAAAATTTGTAAGTTAAGGTGGAAGGGTTGGGTGGGGCCTGGGGGGGTGTGGTAATCAACGGGGCAGGGCATATGTGTCATTATGAAAATATTTTTATTAAAAACACTCAAATAGCTATGACAGAAAACGAACACATACTAGATTATTAATGAATTAAATGTTTTTAACAGATACCTCTAACGGGAATAGCTGCGTGATGAAGTAAAAGGGGATTGTGAAGCGCGCCCGCGCTATTTTTCGAGATGCCCTTGACGGCCTTTTGTGCAACAAATTATTATTATTATTATTTTGGACGACCTAGTTAAGGCGGTAGGGTTTCACAGCTTAGGTGGGTCGCCCGAACTGCAAAGGGCTGCGGGAAACTCTGGCATGTTATAAACGACGCAAACTCAGTGATTTTAGATTGATAAGGACTTCCTACTTATCAAAGTGCCACAATACATGAAAGAGCTGTGCATTGCGATTCAAAATCGATTCAGACACATATTATTAGTATGAAAAGCGATTAATTGTCTCAGCCTCACTGCGTACGCAATCAGCAACATTTTTTGCATCATGCTGGTCTGGTATTATGTGGTCCACATTAACAATGTCTGCACCAACGTGAAACCTTTTGGAAATTTGAATAAAAATTAACTCTTTCCCCGTCTGCACATTTGCATAAAAAAGTGTTCCTGATGAACTTTTATTTCAATCTGCAATACCGCAATTATCCACTAGGCTAATCTTACCCAATTTATGAAAAAACTGAAGCCAAAACGCTATTTACTTATTTTAAACTCTGTGTATGTTTTGATAATCGTTCTGAATCTGATCTCTAACAAAATTCCTTTACAAAAATGCAATTATTTCAGCTTTTACAAAAAAAAATTGTATTTTGAAGAAAAATACCCATATTGAAGAGTTTATAAGCAGGTGGATATTTTTCCCATTTTGTTTGTTTGTTTGTTTGTTTATTGGTTGTTTGAAAGCAGAGGGTCTGTTTTTCATTTGATTTTATTTTTGTATGTTTATATATTTTCATAAGAAATTTTTCCTGGAAGGCATTTTGAGAAACTTTTGTGAAAATCACAAAAAATGCAACTTTTCAAAAAAATGGCTGGTGGGGAATGAGTTAAATGTGCTTCTGAATCCCCCCCATGTGCAGGCTAGTTCTTAGGAAAGTAGCTAAAGCCTGCCAGAAAAGACATCAAGTGTCGTAAGATGACATCATGCATTAATTAGCATATTTGGGACATCACTTAGCATTGGCATTTTGTCTAGTGTCGGCACTTTACATCTATTTTGCTTCTTTCTTTCTCTCTGTGTCACATATACTTAGTTTTTGTATGAGTATAAGTATAAAGTAGTGACTAAACGCAACGCATTAAAACTATGTGCACTACCTGATGCTAAGGTTTGTCCCAGAAGTCATTAGATTTACTGTTTTTCTGTAGGGAATGCTAAATCTAGTTATATGCTAAGTTAGCATCACTGTTCCAGTTTATTTCGGAGCGTGAAAGCATATTTATTTAATAAATATTAATTATAAAATAAAAATTAACATCATCACAGAAGTGTGTTGTTGTTTGTGAGGGAAATTTAAGCTTGTTCAGCTTCCCAAAGAACCCAGCATTATGGAAACAATGAATATAGTTTGTCTATCCGGGGTAGCAGTGGAGTTGTGCGTGTGTGTTTGTTTAACGTAGGATTTTTTAAAATGGGGCGGTCCCAAGTCGCAGGCGGTAAGTAAAACTGCATTAAATGTCTGTGTTTTGTTGGCATATAAGTGTATGTAATGTAAACGACATGAACATTTAGTGAATCAAAAGTTATCCAGAGATAGCTTGTGACTCGCTCCACTCGTGGTACGCATTCAGTAGCTTGCGCTTATTCTGAAAGATCTAGAGTCAGCGGTTCCCTTCTCACTAGTAAATAGGGTTTGGATATGGGGTGGAAAAATGACACCAGACCACCCCGAAAGGGCAGCATTATTCCGAAGAAGCAATCAAAATTCCCTTTTGACATCTACAGTATATACACATATCATGCCAGTGGCTAAGTAACAGCTAAGCTCACACACGTGCCACCTGTGGGCATACCCATATTCATGACTAGTCTCTATCTTGACCCAAAGCCAGCACAAGTGCATAGCACCCATTGTAATAACCACTAGCCTCAGGAAGAGAGCCGTTTGAAGTCGATCAGAGCTCCACAGCCCAACCACATCACAACACTTGAGTGTTGAGAGACCGGGGGCCGAATCTGAGAGCTTGTTTTCTTCACAAGAGCTAGCAAAAGCCTGCCAGGGGCGAATCACGCACACACCCAGCTAAAACAAAAGGGCCTGATGCATGAGCCCTCTTCACATTTACAGCATGTGCAAATCTTTATATCTCTTCCTCTCTCACTCAACAGGAATAAGCAACCGGAGAGGAAGGGGTTCGTTCCGACGAGACTGCCAAGGTCACTGGGTTTGCAAGTGCGTTTGGCATGGTGTGCCCACCGAGCCCTCTGCGTCTCAGTTTGAATGCATGCCAGCTTTCGTGTTCGGAGCGGTTAGTTCCTCTTTGGTGAACTGAAATCCTTCCTGTGCCCTCTAGGTAGAAGGAATATAAACCACACAGGCACCAGTGATCTATTTAATCTCTGTCAATCACAGCAACACTGATCTTTCTCAATGCATCAATCAATAAAATCCTTGGTTTAACTGAATCAATGGGAGACAAACATCTTGTATCTTTTCGCGATTAGCATTGATTAGTGTTACGCAACCAGGGGTGGTGATTGGCTGACTGTCGAGCTTTGTTGAGATTTATTGTACTGTGCTTGGCAAAGCCAATCAGCATTAGGCACTAAAGCACAATCTGATCCTACACGCCGATCAGGACCCGAGCTGCCCTCTTTGTGCCTGTAAAGCTGAACTAATGCATTCTATAAATCAATACTGTGGGTCAGGACATTAATAGGGTTCCTCAGAGGTAAATGGCTCTTTTAATTGTATGGTAAAGGGCCTCTGTTAAAGAAGCAGTTTAGCAATATATGAACATTCTCCTATTTTAGTCACCCTTATGCCATCCCAGAGAAAACAAACATGTCATTTTATGTTAAAATGCTGTCATGTTATCTTCTTAGATAACATAGTAAAGGTTGAAAAAGCACATACTTCCATCATTAAACTAATCCAAATGAGCTTATTAAGTGACCAATGTCTCATGCATTCATAAAACATACATAACAGCATGGTAAAGGCCAAAGTATGGTCCATTTTTTACGCGTGCGCAAGGGTCCATGTACAGTGCACGTTGCGCAATTTTCATCATCAGAGTGCACGCATTGCGCATCACCAGATTTTTTTAAACTTGTAACATTGTACAAGTAGGTCCTGCAGGTACTGCAAAGGTACTTTACAATAGTCAATTAAAAAGTGAGTCAATTATGAGTGAATTTATAAAATTATTATATACATACATATTTGAATAAACTATTCCTTAAGGACAGTTAAAGGCAGTTTTGACTACACTTGGTCTTATACACGATAAAGCAACAAGCAATAAATCTCGAAAATAAAGTGTGTTTTACTGTGGGTTCAAACCAGCCACGTTTAAGGCTTCAAATTCGCATCTACCGCGTCTAGTTTGCCGCTTGAACATTTTGAGTTTACTCGCTTCATTCGCGCATGAAAGCCGCGCGTGAAATTCTAGTCAACGAGACATTCACGTGGAAATTCGCATCATGGGAGTGCCTTCCATAGGCTTCTGCAACTCTGCTCGCTTCCTGTAATCATGTCACTACTAAAGCAAGCTCCTGATTGGTTAACGCGGCACATTTTTCCGCCAAGTTCAAATTTTTCAGCTCGCACGTTTGCCACGGCAACGCTCAATTCGCGCCATTAGTGCAAACTAGACGCGCAAATAAGGCGAAATCGCATGTGCCGCGCTAAACACCTCATTCGCGGCGCGAGACCTCCAGACACGCGTCAACTGGTCTTTACATTGACTTAACATTGAAATCACTCGCGCTTGACGCCTCTGCCACGGCTAGTCTGAACGCAGCAATTACTGTGACCAATAACAAAGACACCCAACAACTTCCGCACACACTGTAGCACTGTTATCTCTGCAAACAAGCAAAACATAGTCTGGCCAAATGGCAATCCACAAAAATATGTTTCTATCTAGACTTGATGGTATAGAGAAACTACAGATACTACAAAAAGGGTGTCTATCATCACCATCAACTGGGTTAAAAGTGGCTGAAGCTTATTCAGTGTGTAAGTGCCGTGGGCATAGCGCCATCCACCTGGTACTGCCCTCACTGAGAGAATGGGCACAACTCAGACCTGCTGTCTGTCAAAGCACTGCACCCGATTGGGGCAGATTGCCAGGAGACAGCTTTGTCTACCCAGCATCTACTTACTGCTCTCATGAAAGTCAATGCCTGAACCAGGAGCACAGAAAAGGGAGAGTTAGATAAAGAGAGAGAGAGAAAGAAAGAAAGAAAGAGAGGGGGGGTTCTGATAATTGACAACCCCATTACACTGGAGAGAGACTCTTGCCAAATTCTTTCTGTACACATTGTAAAAGACTTTTTTACAGAAGTCTTGTTGGCAAATGTAATTTTTGTGATTGTAATTACCTCAATTTACATATTAATGCACTCACAACAAAAATGATTTACCCCTAGGTCAATACATGCTGCACAGCCTCCAAAACCATTTTACGTCCCGTCTCGTTTTGTGACTAAAAGTTGCATTCCCTTAATATTACGTTGACACGTTTTTGGCCAGCCGACAAGAAGCGTCTCAATGAGCAGACAGCTGTGAAACACGATGCTAAAGAAGGTTGAACGTAACTCACATTTAGTTGGACGCTCTAGTTTCCGTCTCCCTCGTTTCTTGCGGGGCAGAGATGGCAATGTGTCCTCTTCGTACTTTACAGGGTTCGCCCTGTCCTGGTCGATGACAAATCCGTTCTCCGCGGACGGGCTCAGGCTCGAATCGGAGGAGGACTCTGGGCGACAGCCTGAATGGAAAGGTATCCCGTTTTCTGCAGCATTTTTATCCTGCGTAGGGTTGCAACTTTCACGGGACTTGTTCTCGTGCCTTTCAACATCTCCATTCTGAGACTGGGAAGAAAGCTGGAGCTCCACCCCTTTGTGCTGCATAGCCACGCCCACCCGCTGATCCACTGGTCCGTAGCACTCCACCTGCAGAAAATGACATAATCGGATTGGACGGTCATGCATTTTTATTAATGGGAACGGATGAATAATACAAGTTCCCTAGGCAAAATAGTTTGGTACTTTAAATTAAATGCAACAACAATGCCAAACAAGCAAATCTTCTTTTTTTTGCAATTTTAGGCATTGTTACTATACCATGATTCAACCGATCACTGATGAATATAGAAATTGTATGTAGAAAACACTAAAAAAGACTTGCTAGGTTTTCACAGACAGGGTCACATATTAGTCTAATATTAGAATAAAATGCAAATAACAACTTAATGCCACTGGTTAAATTAAACATGCATCAAATTGAGGCCACTGATGTCATAAGGCTGTTTGAAATGTCCAGCACTGTGTATTGCAATCCGCTTTTCATGCTATTTAAAAAAGCAAATGCTACCATTTATACTTTTTAGTATGCAGTGCACTACAGTTTCCATTACGAACATAGTCCAGGTTTTTGCCAATGCTAACATTTTATATCAGCAACATCTTAAAAAATGCTAACGTGTCCATTTTACTTGCAGTCACTTTAACTTTGTTGAAATAAAAAGCGACAACGCACATATTGCACAGTTTACTTTGATGTCATATTCATCTCCAGGGACAATTAAAGCTTTTAATTATGCCGCATCCGTCTTTCATTTCATTAATGTGTATATGCACAACACACCTCCTACATACGTCCTACATCTCTCGCATATGGGCAGATAATAATGCTGTCAATACTCAACACAAAGCTCCTACGCTTTTTGTCCATACATCCTGTACAGCATGCCTTTAATCTCCACCATCAAACATACATCACTCCTCGCATCCAAACACCTGCTTAGCATGTGTGAGGAAAGCCGGCCTGACGTGAATCGGAGACAGACGAGGAGTCCAGGGAGAGCAGAAGTGGCAGCCTGACTGTGGCATTTCTCTTCAATGCAGCAGCTGCCGCCTCGCCTCACTGCCTCGGGATGTCAAAGCCGTTTTCGCGAAGGAGAAATCAAAAGTCAATCTGACAAAACATTGGTAGACCGAGGAAGGGAAAGACAGTCTTGCGGAAGCTGCTGGATTGTTCGTTAATGCGTCTGCCAATCAGGAGCTGAGGCTTAATTATGTTACTTCCTTAGAGTCGAGTAGATAATGACAGAAGATAACAAACAATTTCGACGACGTACGGTATATCTTTTATACGGCCTAACTTGTCTAACCGAGACTGTGGAAAACTTGACGAAAACCAGGGTCTCTATATTTTGCCGCCTGCAAATCCTAGATTGTGGGTTTCTACTTTCTATACTGTTTATTTTTTCCATTCACCTCATCTATCATTCAGCTTTACAGAGGGAAGGACTTATAAGAGGAATGTTATCCGTTCGGCCGAGGGGAGCTGGTTGCTGTTGTGCAAGAAAATTTTCCAGACCCCTGAATTCTCTAGCTGCAGCTTTTGAGCAAAATAGGGGTGTCGCCATATGCAACGCATTATAGAAATACAAAATAAGCCTCATTGATACAGAACTCAACTTACTTTATTTGTTCAGCCCTCAACATGTAACTCATCCTGCCTTGTTTGTGCTAAACATATACAATACCTAACACTGTGAAGGTTTTTGAGGTGAAATTACTTTTACTATTACTTTTCTTGAGCAAAATCCCATAGACCCATAGATAGCTTTTCTATTAGGGGCTTCACCTTATTGCATCTTTTGCGCACTCAAGTTAGTTATTTTAAATGTAGGTGCACAATAGGCATGCACATAATGAAAGCGACGCCGTCACGACGCGCACGTGGTGCGACACGCTCGTTTTTTCCAGGTGCATCTGCACCGCATCGAGATAAAAACACTGCATCGCAGATCATGTGACAACAACCGACATTCCAATCATTTCCACACTTTTTTGTGGCGGTACCCTTTCAAAAGGTACACGTTTGTACCAAAAAGGTAGCCTGGGTTTACCCATGCTGCCTTGCGCGCAAATTTATTCATGCTGCAAGTCTAGCATGAAAACCATGAACCAATTTTCGCCTCAAATAGGGAACCAATCACAGAACGGGGAGGGGGCAACAAGACGATGATGACGTCTATTCGACACACCAAAGCAGTTTTGTTTATCCAACGCGGGAGCAGACGCGAAGTTACTTTTTGATGTAGCCTTAAGGGGGTCGCACACCGGCCGCGCAGCTCAGCGTCACGCCGCGTCGAGTCACGTCTAGGACAACTCGAAGGTATTGTAAACCGGAAGTGCACATTAAATAGCGCGAGCTTCTTCAGATGGCGTCTACTTCAAAATGCAAAATATACGTTAGCAGCCAATGTTAATCGTTAATGATTTGGGACAAATATGATGTTATTTAATGTTGAGCTATGTGAGTGGCGCGACAGGGATTTGAGCAACTTTCTGAGTCAAAGCTGGGCGGCGCGGACAGGCGCCACCTGGCAGCGCCGGTGTGTGTATACTCATAGAAAATAATGTGTTCGATTTTTTTAAAACGGCGCGGCTGTGAGCTGCGTGGCCGCTGTGCGACCCCCTTTAGTGTTCTAAGTAGTTTTGAATGCAATGGTTTTTTTTAAAAAGAGCAACTTTTGGCGTTAAAACAATTTCATATGCAAGAAGGACGTTTGGATATTGCAAGACTTATGTTAGCCACAGAGTTTTATAGGACCAACCTGCTAGGCATCGTCGTCCATTTAACTTATAAATGGTAAGTGGTATTTATTAATATCATATTGTCATTATGCCTGTAGCCTACCTACTGTGGTTGTCACAGTGCCACCAAGTTGTGTTGCTTTTCAATATCGATATACAGCTACCTGTTTAGTTGCATAGCTTTCAGCTGTGTGCACACGTACCCGATAAAAGTTGTTGTTGCTTGAATTTATGTTGCTCTACATACGTCATTTTGTATAATTAAAACGATTGGCTATGAGCTACGTACAGACGCATTTGTTAGACATTCGTAGCGGGAAAAAAAAAACTTTCTGGGCATTCGTAAACCACGCCTCCAAGACGAGAAAATGAGCATGTGGTTCCCAGACCACGTCTTATTCTCAATGAGACTGGTCGGGTGTTAGCCAGGCTATAGACCATTCATAGTCATTCTATTAAACAGTATATCACAGAAACCATGGGCGTGGATTCTTATGGTACATTCTTGGTACCCTCTTTAAATTCTTGTGGTGGTACCCTTTCAAAAGGTACCCCTTTGTACCTAAAAGGCTAAAGTATGGTAAATTTTGGGCATCAGCAGAGTGCACTCTGCATACGTGGACCGGTGCATTTTTAAACCGTAGGTCGCGCATGTGCCTACAGGAGAATGTAGTATGTATCCCAGGAGATACACATATGAGTCAAATAAACTATAGTTTGCAAGGTTTTGCGTTCGACTGTGCACGTATGTTCGCTAAAGGGTGCATCTTAAAACCTTTTAAAAGGGTATTGTCCCAGTGAACGCTTTTGTGCCTTTATTTTTGACAGTGCATCTACAGTACCACCTAGCAAAGCTCTAGCAAAACCCCTAAAAATCCCTAGCAACTAAACACCCTTGAACACCCTAAAAAGCACAAATGGATAACAACACCCTGCTTATCAGCGACGGGACCCCAGAACTGCGGCACTATGTTTTCCACGGACAAGCAGCATTCGCAATTTGTTTTTCAGTTCAATCGAATACAGAAATGCCCGGAAAACCATGGAACAAAGGTGTTGGCAGCTGTCCAGTTTTCAAAACAATGTGGTATGCTTTGATATTAGCACTCTCCTTATGTGACCCAGAAACAAATACCCCCATATGTATCCTGAAATCTGCCGCAGTGAACTTTAGTCATACAAATGGGTTGCTTTGGAAGTCAGAGTAAAAATAGCATATACAGTAAACACTTGGAAAAACAATGCGCTTATCGGATCGAGATGAAAAATACAGCGCATTGAAAACTTCCGGTCATCACTCATGAACCTCTGTGATCTCACGATTCGAAAACATTTCAAACACAGAGCGCTAACAAAACACATCACACATCAGCAATCGCCACCTCAATGAGAGATGACTCAAACATTAGTCTATCTGTCTTCACGTGGGTTGCATTTCATAGAGTAAGACACCAATCACCTCGCAGGACCGCAATAACCTGTTGAAGGATAGAGATGGGGGATAAAACAATCATAAAGCCCCCAGGGGAAGGAGGAGAGGATGTGGGAGAAACTGAACATCCACGTGCTCCGGCATGCCCTCTCTGGATTAATTATGCAAGAGCGGGGATTATTTTCATATACAGAAATACAGGCTCCAGAATATACCAGGTACTGGCCATGAAAAATAACCTTGTGAAGTGATTTGTCAAAAAAATTGCATGATTTTGACATACATAGAAATGCAGCTCCTGTCTTATTCACTGATGCTCAAGAAAGAAACACAATAAATACATTGAGAGTCAGGGGTAAGCAAAATAATAAACAGGAAAATCAATGTCAATTGTTATTTTGTTTAAAGAGCACCCATTTCATTGCTAAAAACAACGTTATTTTGTGTATTTGGTATAATACAATGTTTGCGTGGTTTATGGTTAAAAAACACATTATTTTCCACATACCGTACATTTTTGTAGCTCCAGATTTTACTCTCTTTCTGAAACGCATGGAATATAAAAAGCGCTGTGTCCCTGATTAGCCAGCTAATCTGTACGTTGTGATTGGCCTGAATACCTCTGATGTCAGCCGTAAATGTGATGCTCCTTACCATGTTTGAAAGATTCGGTCACAATTCAACGCTAACAGGAGTTAACTTACAGGCTGTGAGTCCGAAGCGGGAGGATTTATGATAATATCGGTCTTGTACTGTACATCAACAATGCCAGGAAGTAAACTGTTGCCTACAATCCGTGTGTTTGTTGTAGTCCAAGAAAAGAGATTTACGTTTTGGAGAGGATAACTCGCGTCATCATTTACTTTGAGGTTTGTACCTTTTGCATATCATTAACATGTACTAATACACACCAACACACCAAAAGGAAATGTAAAATCGTGAATCGGACCATTGGTGCTCTTTAAAGTCGCCATGAAACGGAAGTAGCGATTGCCTTATTTTCCCCGTGGTGACGTATATCCGAATGAAATGGCTTTTGAGATGAAATAAGGCAGGGCTGGATTTGAATTTGTCCATCGAGATCTGATTGGATCGTTTGAAGTTGGGTCGTGTTGCTAATTGCTAATCGCTGCGATCCTCTCCCGGACCCCGCCCACCTGCCATACTTTTGACCGGAAGTGAAGAGAGATCGTTTTGAGGAGGGGAGGAGATTTACATTTTTGATTAAAGATTATGAGCACACACAAATTTTTTAAAAATAATGAAGCTCACAGATAAGTCATTTGTTAATAATCCCACAATATTAAAAATATATATATAGTTTTTCATTTCAATTTCATTGCGACTTTAAAAGTTGTTTTCTTTAAAGGTGGTGTGTGTAAATTTTAGCGGCATCTAGTGGTGAAATTGCAAATTCCAACAAACAGCTCACTCCTCAATTTTAAAACAATTTACATGTAAGGGGACCCGCGGTCTATGTAGATAAAAACATCTCATTTTAAGGTAATAAAAAGTCATTATGAAAGGTCTTTATACACCACTAAAAATATAGTTATGTATATTATATTGCATTTCTGTCAAGAGATCCTTCTAAAAGTTACACAATGCACCTTTAAGGCTACGTTGACACGGAAACGATCTAAAGAGAAAACGCAAAAGTGTCGTTGCGTTATCACTTTTATTCCGCGTTTATACAAACGTTTTGGGGGGGGGATCTGCGTGCATAGGTGACGCAAAATTGTGCGATATTTGATGTAGTATGCACTCCAGGCGGCTAGGTGGCAATGTGAAGCACTGACACACAACAACACCAAGTCCACGCGCCTGCGTACAACCATCTTGGCGCATGAATATTTAAACGCGTACGTGACGAGAGCCACCGTGAGCAGACTTTTGCGTTTTTACTAGGGATGCACCGAATCCAGATTTTTTAGGTTCGGCCGAATCCCGAATCCACCGTTTAAGATTCGGCCGAATCCGAAACCGAATACCGAATCCTACTCACATCCTTATTCCATTAACACAGTAAAGCACATTAATGAAGTAAACAACGTCCACAGCAGTGTATTTTTCATTTTATTTAATTTTAACTGTACATTATGCCAGGATGACAAGTTGGAAAACTATTTTGACAATTACCATAAGCCTATGCATAATAAAAGCGATGCGTTGCGACACGCTCATTTTTCCAATAAGCAAGCAGCTCCGCGCTGAAAACTATATACTTTGAATTAGAAGCTCCGCTCGTCAATGTCACAGTCTTCACACGGCCGTCCAATTACAGTGGAGGAGGGGCGGGACATTACCACAGCAACCAACCGGCTCACAGCTGAAGCATCACTGCGACCAAGCGCTCGGCTGAAAAACAGCTGGCATTTGGCGTCCTCAACGCATTTTCAGCCGTATTTAAAAGTTTTGGTGTGTCCAGCCTCTAAGGCTCACCGAAAGAAGAAGCTCATCTCCACGTCAGCACCCGATGTGTGTAATCAATGGCCGCGTGACGTCGACCAGCGTAGCGCAAGCCTAGGGTTCGGTTCGGTGGAAAAAAAATCTAGGATTCGGCCGAACCCGAACCCCGTCAAAAAGCCCAGTATTCGGGCGAATCCGAATCCTGGATTCGGTGCATCCCTAGTTTTTACCCTTTAGACGGGAATGCGACGGTACAGCGTTTTTAAGATATCCACTCTGGTGGGTTTTTAAGTCCCAAAAACGCCATTGCCATGTAAATGAAAAGCACATCCGATAAAATATTTTTACATTTTCACCCTTGAGCGTTCTCGTGTAAACAGGGCCTAAGTAATGTCCTTCAAAAGCCCCTCAAAAGAAAACAAAATTATAAAAATTTTCACTGATCATCCAGTTTGAAGGTTTTTATAGCCCTGGCTCTAAATGTATTGTGATGCCTTCTTAAGCACCAGTGATTGTAGGTCTGGGTAAAAATATTGATTCATCAATGCATTGCAATTATTTGTTTCTCAATTCAATATCGATTCATCAAATCCTATGAATCAATTCAGCCCCACCACCCCCCCCCCCCCCCCCCGGCCAGTGGCGGCGCTGTGGGCAACACTCTAGTGAGAGCGTTCAGCGTTGTACAAGACGTGCTTTATCAAAACAGAAAGATCAAAGATGGCAAACAGCAGCACTTCTTTCAAGCCTGCACCATCAACGTGATCAAACATTAGTAATACTACACACATTATTTAAAAATATACTCAGGTACTTAATTGCTTGTGTATTTACTTATTATTGAATCGATATCGAAGCAAGTAAATCAATATCGAATTGAATCGAAGCCTCAAGAATCGAAATCGAATCGAATTGCGAAATTCCTAACAATACCCAGCCCTAAGAGAATGTATCTTTTATAATAGTTGTGTATGAGTCTTTCAATTGTTTAAAAGTCACTGTTAGAACGAGGTCAAATATGCAATAGGTGGTGAAGACTCATAAAAACTATTAATAACATCATACAGTATTAAGAAGAATCAAGACTATGTAAACTTTTGAGCTAAAGCTTTGAGACATTTTTGTAAATCCAGCTATTATTGTGTGTTGTGGACTATACGAAAACACCTGCTATGCGGAATAGCTTGTTCAGGGCAGTACTAAATAAAAACAAATTGCAATTTTTATAATTGTCAATTGTAAGAAGACTGATGATTTACTGTATCATTTCAGTAATGTATCATTTAGGACTGTGGCACTATCAATAAGAAACAAAAAGTTTGCTTGCATGACTGAAAAAAAACTGTAATACTTAAGTATCACAAGTCATTAACATTCATTCCTTTTAATTATAAAATATTACAAACGATTTGCATGGTGCCCCTGTCAAATTCCCAGCAGCCACACGGTTGTTTGTTTAACTGTTACCAACCAGTGCCAAAACTATCGCCTGATGGATACACAAAAATAAACCAAATCCCAAAGGAAGCTGGGTGTTTTGTGGTTTGGTTTAGTGTTGACAGCTCAGTTTCTAGAATACTCACGGGGAGGTGCTTGCGTTTACGGCCGGGTCGTCCAACCTTGCGGACGGGAGTGCAGAGAGAGGGCACCTCATCAATAATTACTGTGTCCATTCTAGAGCTCTCATTCTAAACAAATAAACACAAATCATTACCAATCACCGTTTAACTAGACTGCATTAAAAGCATTCGGTGCGTGATATGTGTCATTTAGTATATGCTTAAAATGTGGATTGCTGAATAGTAATGCATTAATATACTATAAACAATATAATATGTGCAGTAGCTTATATTGGCATTGCTGATATTTAAATAATTACTATTTAGTATTAGCAGTTGTCTTTTGTGTTAGTTACCATTTTGTAAAGAAATTTAGAGTAAATATTGTTCAAAATAGGTGTTATTTTAGAAATTTTGCGTGCACTTCTTTTGCTATCGTTAAATTGTACATAACAGCATCACATCAGCCAACGTCTTTCATCCGCTGTAAAACCCAGTCGAGTCAACCACTATTGCTTCATGGCCCTGTGATGTTCTTGATGTACAAAAACGTCTGTTAGCAATTTATTTATAACATACGTTTCTTAGAACGTTATAACAGATTCATAGATGCCAACACGACAAGTACACCCCAACAAGATTTCGAATTTCTCTGTCTTTCGTTTTCACAGCAAGGTTATTTTAGATAATGAAAAAAGCCAGCGTTTGAATGGCATCTTCTTTTAGTGGGTATAAAGTGAGGGGTGCTAGAGCCGAAAACAGTCGGGGCTCCTCTTGACACAATTACAAAGACATTCATTGGCTCATTCTCTGCCCTTCTTCGCCTCGCCTTTGTTTAACATAACCGCGTCTACCCTCCTTGACAATAGCCACTCTTCGGCCAGCCAAGCACCCTAGGGTGGACAGAGTAGAAAAGATGATACTAATGTAGCCGCTGCGGGTTTGGGTTGAAATAAACCACCGTCTCTAAATCAAAATGCTAATGCGAATACTGTCTCCATCTGCCATGACTACTGGGAAGTCCAGCTTGGCCGAAAGATGGTGGAACATCTCTGGAATTCCTGATTGCGAGGGATGAAACCCATATACTGTAGGGCTTACAGTACATCATCTTACAAGATACTGTATAGTCCTATATAGCATATAATAGTAGTATTTATTGATATTAATAGTGTACCATTTAGAGAAAACAGTGCAGTGGGTTTCCCCTCACGGATCTTCTCTGTACGTTTTCTCATAATCCCACTAGATTCACACACAATGTTTTCATTACGTTACAAATAAACGAACAAAACGTTTAAACAAACAAAATCAAAGCGTGCACATAAAAATCTGTGTTGCCTTGCGTGAACTCGGTAACACAGTCTACATCTTTGCTCTATTTCTGTCGGCAGCCGGTTATTTAAGGCAAGCGCTGTTGCCAAGCAACAGGACTACGAACGTAGCACGGGTCCATGGGTGCAGGGGCAGGGAAGAATGAATTCCCCTGTAAATCCAGCATAAGGCTACCTCTCCCATACAAGCCAGCAACCACGTCACTAAACACCCGAACAAATCACAGAAGACACTATCTCCACAGGCCGGGTGGATAACAATTCACTCGTTTTGCCAATCGAGTTCGCCGGAGCCTACTTTACTGACACCTGATAGCTCCGCAAGTCATTGGCGTGGAAATGAATCATGCCAATTCATAATGTTATATTGAATTAAGCATTGAATATGATGCTGTCAGATGGATTTGAGGAAAGAATTAAAGGTTGGCATGAATTGCTGGCTCACGTTTGCATCATTCATCATGCTAACAAAAAAACAACAAACACAAAACAGAAATACATAAACAGAAATAATGTAAGGAAATTACTGATGTTTCTCATGCATAACACAAAACTCATTTTTTAGGAGGACGTTACATTTCCAACACAATCTCATGGCAGTTTGTACAAATTTTATGAGGTGGCTAATTCGTACAAACACATTCATACATTTTGTATGATTTGCTTTCACCCCTGTGAAGTTTCATTATTGGTTGTTTTTTCTTATAATTGTACAAATTACAATTTTTCCGCCATTTCCCGTAAGTGCTACACATATCACTTATTGTACAGTAATTTCACCAAAAGCTTTACATTGGTTTCATGAATATGGTGTAACTTCACTCTTTCATTTAGGCTAAATTTATATGTGGAATATGTTTTTCTTTATCCAAAGGAACTTGCATTGGATTCAGACTTTACATTTCATCCTTAACATGCATTCCCTGAAAATCGAACGGATTGGCAGTGAGAGCGCAATGCTGTTCCAATTAAGCCTAATATACTTTCCTTTGACTTATTCATGAATCAAAGCTACGCAGTAAATGCAAGGATAATCTCTGTTTCTAAATGCACGACAGTTTAATAGTACACAAAAACATTGCAAAATGTGGTTATTGGCCTTATATGGTTACACTGCGAGAATATATCTACAGCTGGGTAATCATAAAAACGCCAAGGGACTCATTAACCTCTTACCATTTGATTCCCATTTGTGTCACAGTTAAAGTCGGAGCTCTTGAATGCAGGGGCGGCTGTGACTGCGTTGGACGGCATCGCCAAAAGAATGACCGTTTAAATAATGCCGAAAGAAGATTAAAACAAAAATAAAAGAACAGAAACTGGAAAAAATGATGACCCGCCTTCTTTAGGATCCCCTGTGGAAAAAAAACAGTGCAATCAGAGAAAACAGCACCACAATAAGAAATAAACAGAAATTCTGCCAATGCAGTTGTTGTAATTACTATTATTAATAATATTAATACACTTAGTATCCATATCATGTCCCCGTTCTTTCAGAATTACTTTCTCTCTAAAACTACAGTATTGTTGGACCCCAGTATGAGGTCTAAATAATAATACAAATATATCAGAACTCACATTTAAAGAAAAATAAGTTCCTTAAAGAAAAATAAGGCCCATAGCTTACTAGTGGCGTCACACCCTGTTTTTGCTTTTGTAGATACCTAGGGGCAAATCTAGGGGCCAGCAGCCGCAGACATGTTTTCTCCAAAATACCCTCAAATAAGTGGGTTAATGTTAAACTTATACTGCCAAACAGTCTAACATCTGATAAACAGGTCACTGGGTAAACCAATGACCTATATCTATACAATTGTGAGTAGGACATTCTTTCTGATGTGTATTCAACCACAATCTAACTTCATTTTATACCTCAAAAACAATATTTTTGACTTTCCCATAAGCATAATGTACACGCTCTATGCTGCTACATAAATACCCTTCTTTGGGCTGAAATATGAACTCCTCTATGCTTTATGGTATTTCCTATTTTCTCTGAGAGCAGTTTTAAAGGGATCAGTACATTATACTCTTCCCTCCCATGTATGCGTGCTTCGATGTGCTTTTTTTGAACAATGAGGACATCAATGTCCCATGATATTAGATTTAGAGGTCAACAAATTAGGTGACTCTAGAATTAACCCTTTTTTAAGTTACCATGGAAACCATACTTTTTTTAAATCCCACCATAAAATAAATGGTGTTAACTTCGTATTAGCCAGCTAGTAAACACATAAAAATGAAATAAATGCATTTGACACTATTTGAATGACATCTTATGTATATATAACGATTTTACAATATAAACCAATTACTGTAACTATAGATTGTGGCGGATGTGGTCAATTATTGTGAGGGTAATGGCGGAGGTCATTAATATTCAGTAAGCCCTTGAGATATGAATGTGTCGCAGGTAACCAATCAGAAGGTGTTAATTGATCACATGTAACTGTCATACTGTATAAATGCATAAAAAACTCCTTAAATCATCCGCCTACACGGTGTTATTCAGACATAGATGACAATAATTTATAAAAAGCCGAAGTGGCTTTAAAAGAGACATAGTATTAATTTAGGTGTGCAAACGTAATAGGTTGCCTAGCTAGACACATTTTTTGAGGCATCAGAGCGCGCTGTAAGCAATCTGAATGCGCACATGATGCCGGAAAATGGTGTCTTTTTAGTCAGCCCACTAACGTTAGATGTGAATACACAGCCATTGTTACAAATCGAAAGCATTGACGCGAGGGGCTACAAATGAACGGTCAAGTTCAAGCGCATATCGCGCTGTATTAATCGCACATCTGCAGAAGCAGGAAGAACCCCTGTGCACACCGACCAGCCCCCTCCAAATCTCGAAACCTCCTCGTGCAAAAAAAGCGAGCAGAAAAAAGGCGAAGCCAACGGCGGGGACTTAATTCGATGAAGGCTTTACGTTTAAGACAGGTGGATCGCAATGTTAATTACCCGCTTCGCCAAGTTCCAGGCCTGACCCCCGTTCTGTTTTCGCTGACTCCCGGATCCTCCTTCTGCTTCGCTCTCCCCGTCCTCCACCACCTCCCCAGCCGGCCAGTTCTCCTCCAGATGCTCCGCTCGCACTGACTGCAGAGGCCAGCGTTCCGACAGCAGCTCCGCGCGGGGTCCTAGAGAGAGTTGGTTCACAGAAACACATCACGTAGGCTACTATTTGAAATTCAATGTTGCGTCCCCAACTCGCCTACTTTTACTATGCCATAAAAGTGTGTAGTTTTTGTTATGGGGAAGTATATGAATTTGATGTGTAACAAAGTATGCAAGTACAAGGGCGTACTAATTCTTACTGGAAGTGATCACTGTTGCCTAGACACAATGGGCCTCATTTAATAAATGAAACAAGCTTAGGACAGAATACTGTGCCTACAGAGCAGTGGCTTGATCAAATTTCACGTAAGGTTTCACCACGTGTACGCAAGTTTGGCGTTAGATTGAGTTAGATAGCTTTGATATCCTATCTGAAAAGGAATGGCAAGAAAATGTTAGAAATTGTGTTTTCGTTTAGCTTAACAAATGGAAATTTAGATTTCTGCATTAATTTACTCACATACCTGTGTGCGCAGGCCCACACGCGCGAAGGAGATGGTTTGTTTTACAGTCCGTCTGAAAAGAAAGATAAACGTTTTTTTCTGTATAATTTGTCATTAATTTACTAATTCTACCTACACTGTTCAAAACATGTAACGAAATTAACATATAGAGCATGATTTACATTTATTTACATTTAATGCATCAATGCAGAATATTATACTACACAGCTGTAATATAATAGGCTATAGTCTAAAAACACTAATATCTAAAAAAAATTATTACAATATATATAAGGAAAAAAGGAATAATTGACGGTAGCCATTGAATTATTCAAAAATAATGCACACCCAACGTGGTAATACACCACATATTATATATATATACATATATATATATATATATATGGCTGTCAAACGATTAATTGCGATTACAGGCATACAAAATTAAAGTTAAAGCAGAATATTTGGGGTGTGTGTGTGTGTGTGTGTGTGTGTGTGTGTGTGTGTGTGTGTGTGTGTGTTGTGTGTAACTATTTTGTAGTATATATAGATACAAACATACATGTATAAATTTAAGAAAAAAAAAAATTATGCATTTTTTTATTTATATATAATAAAATATATATTATCGTGGAAGCACTGGGAAAAATAATGAAGAAGATATTTGATAAATGATGGTAAGCACACAGTTGACGGTATTGAATTCCATGTTTTTCCCCTACTATGGAAGACAATGTTTGCAATCAGCTGTGTGCTTACCATCATTTATAAAAACTATCTTCTTTTGTGATCATCAGAAAAAATTTAATCATACAGGTTTAGAACAACATGAGGATGAAAAGTAAATAAGTACTTATTATACAGTATGGCATCAAAATAGACTCTCATCGGCCACTTTATTAGCTACACATTGCTAATACATTTACATGCATGCATTTGCCAGAAGCTTAATCTAATTCAAAGCAATTTATGCAATCAAGCTATACAATTAGTCAGCATGTGTGTTCCCTGGGATTGAACCCACAACCTTTAGCATTGCTCTACCAGTTAAGCTACAGGAACACCTGGTTGGTCCCACTTTTGCTTTCAGAAATAATCTGCCTTCTTTGCCTTCACAAAGAATCTATTCTTTGTGGCATACAGTATATCAACAACAATGGAAACATTCTTAGAGCTCCTCAGAGATTGTGATCTACATTGACATGATAGGATCATGCAGGTGCTGCACATTAGTCAGCAACAACAACAACAACCACCACCTGGATAGACATGTCTGTCTGACTAAAATAACAAACAATTAATGTTTATTTTGCATTTCATTGCATTAAGGGGCAGAATTTACAGTTCTATATTATGTACTGTAAGAAACAGCAGACATCCAGCTGGTTGTTATTGCAAAATAAATGGCATGGCATTCTCTGCAAATAATTGTACAGAAAAAGAGTTTAAAAAAAGGAAAGTTCTCTCAAACAAGGAAAATGTTGTCATCATTTACCCACCCTCATGTTGTTTTAAACATGTACAAGTTTTTTTTATTCTGTTAAACACAGGAGATGGTATTTTTGATAAATTATAGTAAGCACCCAGTTGACAGTACCCATTGACTTCCATAGTATTTGTTTATCCTACTATAGAAGTCAGTGGGTACTGTCAACTGTGTGCTTACCATCATTTATCAAACTCCATCTTGTGTTCAACAGAATAAAGAAACCCATACAGGTTTAGAACAACATGGGGGTGAGTAAATTACACAATTTTCAATTTTGGGTGAACTGCCCCTTTAAGTAGACTCAGCAGTACATAAAAAAACAGTTTGAAGTAAAGTCAGACAGTCTTTTTTTCAGTTTTGTGCGTAACAGGCCTATATATCAGATGTTTTTGGGCAGTCTTGGCAGTGTAAAGATCATGCAAATCTTAAAACTGTACTTATGGAGCTTGCCATGAATTTGAGGAAGGAGAAAACTTTTGTTTCTCCTCTGCCGGGCATGAAGGAATATCTGCAGAAAGGGAAATTTAGGAAACGTTCACTGTTGTCAACAGCTTTAAATAGCAGATACATTCATTTTGTAACTTAGTCAGGGCTTAAATGCACAGGCTGGAGGAAAAAATGAAAGATAATGGCCCCTCTCGTCTGCGCAAAATGAGAAGACTATATGGATAGACTTGGTGGTCAAAGCATCGCCTTTCAAAGGGGATAACCTGGGAAAACATATTACTCAAGAAACCCACTCTTTGTGGACACACACACAAATACACACTCATTTTCCTTTTAATTTTGTTTCATGTTTTAACCTTTAATAGTTTACAAAAAGACAAAGTTGATCTAAACGCAAATACAGACATAAACCATTGCATGATTGTATACAGCAGTAAAACCTTTAAATAAAACAAAGCATACAGTAATAATTATAAACTACTAAACATTGTTGGTAGCTTTATCTAGTAGTTTTGGTTATGCAAGTTGCCAAAAATATACAGTTCACCCAACAAGGTAAATTCTGGCATTGTTGCTCCAAACCGTATTTTACTGTAAAGAAAACTAAACGTTCATTTTGGGGTGAACTACCTTTAAACAATGTTTTATCTAACACGGGACGTCCTCTTTTAGAGGCCCAACTGTAACATATACTATTTGTTATGATGCCTGAAATTGATTTCAAGCAGGTTTTCTTTCTCCTGTGTTTTAACCGTTTAAGGCACCCCATTTTTATTTACCCTCTCTGTGGACTGCTTCAATAAATGTATAAATCAATGAAATGTGGTTTAACACGCACACACAAATACACAGAACAGAGACATAAGGGACACACAACAGTTTGGCACAACTTTTAAAGGCAGAACAATATATTTTTCACAGGTAAATAATGACCGCATTCCGACTAAGTCACATACTAAAACTCCTATCTAAGGGCTGACATGTGCAGGATGTTTTATTTATACAGCACTTTATACAGTACATCTAGGCACACACCTACATCAGAAGATTGCATTCATATTTGTAGCAAATGTCGAAACGTAATCGAACAATGCAACGCTCCATCTGAGAGTAATTCAACTGGTGTGATGTCATTCGAAGAGCTTGTCGTATACTTTTAACTTTTCTGTTTTAAACCCATGACAATAACATTTTCGACTGTATTTTAATATTCCTTTCTTAAACATTAATCAAGTATGTTAAAAAGATTAGAAAAAGCAAATATATTTAATTGCAACCACTATTACAGAAGCAACACTTTTGAATCCAGTGTAAAATATTGAATGAGACATCACTGCTCATATTTAAAGGAACAGTATGTAGGATTGTGGCCAAAACTGGTACTGCAATCACAAAACTGGTGGTTAATACACAGCATGACAACATTTTTAAATGACAATATCCTGGCCAAAGTATTTGAAATGAAAATGATTTCTTAATGTCTAGTGACATATCAGGGTCATTTTATGATTAATTGATATACATTTCTTACATACTGTTCCTTTAAATCATTCGAGAGACTTTCATATGCAACTTTTAAAAAATGAATAAACAGTGTTTTGTCCTTCATGTATGTGTAAAAAACATATCAAACTTCACATTATAAAGCTTAATCGATCGATCAATCTATTTTAACATTCAAATGTTAGCAGTCATAAACAAAACATACTTTAAATAATATTAATTATTATTATTATTATCTAAAACCCAACTGACATAGAACAAACACAATTACATAATTCAATAAATGTAATAATTATTAAACCTGAATACCTTCTTATTCAAGTACAGTAAGTTTATCCTATAACCTTCATTGTGACAATAAAGTTCAAAGTTCCTAACACTGCATTTCCATCTCCAATGCACAACACCGTTGCTTTCACCCCATCAGCGGTTTCAGTACCTCCATAAAATTTGTCACGATCTGTGCTAATCTTTGACCTCATATGACCTCAGTAGGGTTAAAGAATATCCCACCCATTTGTTCACAAATGTTGCTACCGCACTCCCCTCTTTCGACAATCCCTGAGCACTGGTTTCATTTATATTACACAAGCGTACACGACAACCGTTAACTCAATAAAGCTTTAGAAATAACTTTTACAAAGAGACGTGTGCACGCAAAACTGGCTGGCTAAGCTGGTTTATGGATAGATGGACTACACATCCACGTTCCATTAAAGTCCCCTTACGCTCTCCGAAAATAGCTTTGGGGATACTTAAGCGAATATCTAAACTAAGAGGCGATACCAAAGCTCAAAAAAACGACGTTCACAACGACGGGCAAAACTTAGCAGAAATCGCAGACAGACGTTGAGCTCTACAAGACATCCCTGATATAAGATGATTTTTGATGCGTGTAGTGCAGAAGCAGCAGTTTCCAGAGTGACACTCAAATGTTTAGACTACAGGAAGTGACGTAGCAGGCACCACACACGTCGGTCGGAAAAAACGCCACATGCAGAGCAAACACAAGCCCTCTCCATCTAATCAGAAGAGCCGATCCATGCATTACAACTTAAACACAGAAGAATCATCACTAGTCGTAGAAAAAAAGTGAACAATGTCTACGGCGAAGATCGATCTGATGGTCCCGGTGACGTAGTGAAGATGCACAGTGCCGTTATTTTTTTTTAAGAAAGCACAAGCCATTCTTTAAAGTCATGGGTAACATGATAACAATGAGTTTATACAGAGAAACATATAGAGCTATGTATAGATTTATATATATATTTATATACTTTCTAATAAATACAACTTGCTTTGTGCAAGTTGTGATGAAGAGTTTGTTTCACATAGTGAAATCCAGTTGGGGAAGAGCATGCATCGGTCTGTGTGCTAATGCCAGAATGCTGGTTCTTTCCAGTCCCATCCAGGTGCTTAGAATGAAGGGGTGGAGTGCCTTTTCCCAGAATGCTTCAGTGATGACACTGCACAAAGCAGAGGTTTATGATTAAGGGTCCGGCCTGCGGTATAATTCACACGTTTAACTTGTGCAGTAACGGCTGGACTAGTCGACATTCTCATTTATACTTACATGAAATATTCTATATTCTTTTACTCTGACTCAGCTAGAAGAAAGAAAAGAGGCCTTAATCAATCCGTGAAACTACTGACAGCTAATGCCCACATGCTGTTGGCTGGAAATAGTGGAAAATTATTTCCTTTATATAATAGCTCGGAAGCATATATGAAAAGATAAAATTGAATCGGGACTTAAAAATTTATGGATTTTTTGACTCTTTAAAAAAAAAAAATCGAACCAGTCGTAATTCTAAGAGAAAATAAGCAGATTAGATTAAAAGATTTACTTTTTATAAGGCTATAATAGCCTCTGCGACTCACCTTTATCCCTTCCATTTCGCATGTGCTCCTCTTCCTCCTCCAGCCCATCATCCACTGTAAGATTTGAAGATGTTATAACAGATATTGGACAAAATTTAGCACTACTACTGTATTTCTATGAACAGGGGATAGTGCAACGCTTAATATGGTCGTTCTGGCGACAGAAGCCCCGCCTTCCAGTTGAAAGAACCAATCATCAATCAATAAAAACTGATGATTCTTTGAAGCAGGGGGCTTTGTACAAATTCATACAATCTAAGTTAAATAAGAAAAAGTCATTTCTGTTCCAAGCTTTATAATGGTAGTAAATGGTGCTTTTGATTTGAAGCCCAAAAAAGCTATATACAAACTAAAACAACTAGCTTCCGGTAACGACTGAAGTGCGTATATATGAGAGTGCGTATGACGTAGGACATAGCGTCTCGTCCCTCTCGTCTCATCTCCACTACTCGTACGTTACGTCCTACGCTGAAAACAAACTCTCTTGTAAACGTTCGTCAGTCGTTACCGGAAGCTAGTTATTTTAGTTTGTAAAGTTGTAAATATTGATATTTTTCATACAAAATGACATTGATTGCCATCAGAATGCTTTATTAACCCACCTGAGCAGTGTGGATTACTTCTGTAAAGGATGGATGGACTTTTTTTAGCTTTAGATCAGAAGCACCATTTATGGCACGGCACGGATGGCACGTTCCATGGAAATTTAGCGTTTCCGCGTGATCCCCGCCAGATGAAAAATCAGAATTTTCGCCCCACGTTAACCAATCAGGAGCTTGCTCTAGCAGTGACGTGATTACAGGAAGCGAGCGGAGGCACACCAGTCATCCCCGACCCCTGACAGGCAGGCCTGCGGTGTGTGTGTGTTGAGCCAGCCGAGGTGGAGCGGATGGGCATAGGCATGGTGCAACCGGCACTGTGGTTGGGAGACAAGTGGGGCGAACCCCCTGCCCGGACGCGGAAGAGGCGGCAAGCGCGAGTGATTTACATGTTAAGTCAATACAAAGACGTGAATATGCATCTTGCGGCGCGGTAAGCGCGAATGGCGCTGAAGGCGTGATTCCGTGCGAATTGATGCCGCGTGATCCGTGCGAAATGAAAAATCGGAACTTTGGCGAATTTTCATGTTGCGTTAACCAATCAGGAGCTTGCTCTAGCAGTGACGTGATTACAGGAAGCAAGCGGAGGCACACCAGTCATCCCCGACCCCTGACAGGCAGGCCTGTGGTGTGTGTGTTTTGAGCCAGCCGAGGTGGAGCGGATGGGCACAGGCATGGTGCAACCGGCACTGTGGTTGGGAGACAAGTGGGGCGAACCCCCTGTCCGGACGCGAAAGAGGCGGCAAACGCAAGTGATTTACATGTTAAGTCAATACAAAGACGTGAATATGTATCTTGCGGCGCGGTAAGCACGAATGGCGCTGAAGGCGTGATTCCGTGCGAATTGAGCAATGCCGCGTGATCCGTGCGAAATGAAAAATCTGAACTTTGGCGAATTTTCACGTTGCGTTAACCAATCAGGAGCTTGCGAGCAGAGGCAAAAAAACAAAACAACAATGGAGTACAATCATCATCGCTAGAGGAGACATCTTTGTACTTTTACAGGAATTAAAAGGATCTTGTTTGGAAGAAAGTGAGTGAGGAGGTCGAACAATCTTGTAAGTTTTTCTCAATTTGAGCTATATAAGCCCCTCCCATGACGTGAATTTATGCGTGAATGTCTTAAATGACTAGAATTTCACGCACGAATGAAGTGAGTAAACTCAAAATGTTCAAGGGTCCAACTACGCGCAAATAGCACATCTGGTGTGAACCATTAAAAAGCTTGGAACAGCCAGGACATTTTCCAATATAACTCTGATTGTGTTTGTCTGAAAAATGATAATCATATACATACATCGAGGACTGTTTTAATTTTTGATTAATTAAATTTTTGTCTTAACTATCACTTTTAAAAAACTAAATTTATGGTAAAGGTGATGTCAGGTTTTATTTTTAGTCAGAAATATGAAGAGTTTGGTTCCAAAACGCAATAAATCCATTTTGACAAATTTCGGTAAAAACGTGTTTTCTATACCAAGAAAGTGACAAGATTAAAACCACTTTTTTTCTGTTACAAACTTTCACATAGCATCTTTAGGTTATAAAAACATAAAAAAATTCAAATTCATAACTTGTTTTTCAAAGATTTATTATAAAAACGATTTTTTTTTCCACAAAATGCAATAAATCCATGACAGTTTTGCTAAAGTTAGCAAAATGCTAGAAGTCTATTCAATCAAATGTGCATTCATCTTTGCCATTTTATATTCATTTAGTTGAACAGTTGTACACACTGATTAAAAAAATAAACATTAATGGCATTAATAAAAACACTTACTTTGTCATATTAAGATCACTGTCATTGCTGCGGTTATACTTGACGTCGTCGCTTAGCATTTTTCAAAGCGATCAGCTGTAAAATGTTTTGGTCCTGCTCGATTTTCGTTGACTTTGAGTAAAATAATGGAAATAAGATCCATTATCATAAGATCCTCTGGGGTCAATGTTTTAGCATGAGAAGCTTGATGCTGTCGGGAGAACAAGCACCCGAGTGCCTCTCGCGAAAATTATTAGATGTTGATGTCTTACGTTTCTTTCCCGTCACAGAAAACCATCACAGGTTTATCAATGCAATTAAAGTATAATTTTGTTTTGTTTGTTGATCACGAAGTACCCAAGTAGATGAGGAAAACTAGGACTCCGTGTACTCAGCGCGCCGCCATTGTTTGTTTACATTGCGTGAATGGTGCGCTGTAATTTCTGGAATGGATTTATTGCGTTCCTTAAAAAAGCGGAGTGGCGTTTATCGCATTTTGGGAAAAAAGGGAGAAAAGATGACAGAATAACACGGCGGATATTGGATTTTCCGTAAAATTAAGAATTTACTTTTAACTACTGACCTGATATAATACTGATTTTGGCAGTAACTCATTTTTTATCTCTTCATATGTTGTTTAATTGTGATTTTAGCACGTGATTTAAGAGATACCTGTCTTTCCCCATTCAAGCAGATAGGACTTTAGTCTTCCATGACTAACATAACTTCCCAGGGAGTTGCAAACATGGCCGTCTAGTGGTGCAACTTTGGTTACAATCACTATAAACATGAGGTAGAGCTCAAAGATAAGCACACAAGGTTACCTGAGTGAAGTTCTTTCACTAGTGATGACATGGTGTTGGTGATCGAATCTGCTGCCACCAGAAGATCATTACGGAGATTTCTTGGTACACCTGGATGTAAAAGGATAGTCTTTAGACCAAAAGATCCTGAAAAATTACAATTTTGTCAACACCCACCCTCATGTTTTTACAAACCCGTATGTTTCTGAAAAATCCAAACGGTGCAGTAGGTGCAAGAAAATATTTTATTAAGTGAATGAGAATTTCTATGTTAAGATTAATATTTGGATGGACTTTTTTTTTATACGTATATACAATAATGCTTTGTTATTTGCTGTTATTCAAAGAGACTTACTGTACAGTGTGCATTCAGAATTTACATTTTACATTAACTGAATGCAGATGTAATAATGATGTGTACATGTGTGAACTGCAGTCTCAGTCTCCTCACCCTGAGAGAAGGCATCCATCACGTCATCCCCGACCCCTGCCAGGCAGTCCTGCGGCGTGTGTGTGGGGGTTGAGCCGGCCGAGGTGGAGCGGATGGGCATAGGCATGGTGCAACCGGCACTGTGGCTGGGAGACGAGTGGGGCGAACCCCCTGTCTGAGTCTGCAGGAAGAAAAAGGGAACATTGTTAAGCTACAAGCAGGGAAGATAAAGCAGAAACTAAACCAGCCGTGAATCTCCATTGGTCCCAGGCTCCCCCCAAAAAAACACCTATTAGCACAAAGGCTAACAGTGCAGACCCACCTGCCATATAGACATCTACATCTTTAAGTTGTCTCAATGTAATGCATTCTCAATGCATCGTATTTGGTTTGCGAGTGCCATTAAAGGAGTAAAAGGACCCCAGATAAGGGGCGCACTGTCCTACAGATTGGTGCAGGGCCCTGTGTTTGTGGCTTACTGCCAGGCAGCAGATGGCTGGCCAGACTGCAGTCATATTAGACGTGAGGTGCTTAGCCATGATGAAAGGAGACCAGGTCTCTGATATTTGGCAGGGAGACGTGTGGCTCGAGATCCCTGCCTGGGTCACGGGAACAAAGCAGCGGGCTTGACTGGAAATGGGAGCTTCATGACCATGTTATGAGGAGCAGACATAATAGAGATTGCACATAGAGGCGCCAGTGATAAGCTGATCGGATATAAATTTTATACTCATTATAGTATTGTACATGTTAAAGTTACCATGAAATTTAACATTTTTATTTATTATGAAAAATTGTAGCGTTTTATATTTTTTGTATTAATGTGTCCTCATAATCTTTAAAGGTCCACTATGTAGATTTTTAGCGAGATTTAGCGATGAAACTGTGAATTGCAACCAATGGCTCAGTCCACAGCTTACCCCTCCCTTTCAAAACGCATAATGAAGCTACGGTAGTTGCCACAGGACAAACGCAATCGTCTGAGACAATGTCGTAACAAAACGCGCTCTGTAAAACAGTTTGTCCGTTTAGAGCTACTGTAGAAACATGAAGGCGACTTCCGTGTAAGGGGACCCGCAGTGTATGAAGATAAAAACGGCTCATTCTAAGGTAATTAAAACAATACAGTTCATTTTCTAGTGTCTTTTTACACCACAGATAATATAGTTATGTATATTATATTCAGGGTTCCCACACCTTAGTTAACATCCAATTCTAGGACCTTTCAAGGACTTTCCAGGTTCAATACCCTCAAATTCAAGGAATAAATGTGGGGACACATTTCAAGTGATAGCAAGGTTACATCGTTTTATCTTTTAAGATGCATTGTTACAGTTCCCTTTCGAGGGAACTCACGCTGCGTCACTGTGCTGACACTTTGGGGACGCCTCTAGGGGTAAGTGTGTCTGAATGTGTAAATCAAATTCAACCAATGGTGAGGCTTAATGACAAAGACAGGGAGACGGGGGAGCCAGGAAGTATATCGCTATCTAAAATATTGCCAAGGACGGCGTTACAGGGACGCAGGAAGTATGGCAAGGGAGACGCAGCGCCTCGTTCCCTTCTCAGTAAACAACAGTTACATACATAACCCAAGACGTTTTCATGTGTCAAACACAACTATGCAAAAAAGCATTTTGGTATGAATCAACATTCACATACAGTAAATATATAAGAATTTAGAGCAAACAGTTTAGCACGTGTCCTTAAAATGTCTAGAATTTTTATGATATTATCCTACACTAGACAGGGAATAAAATTGATTTTTTCCAGAAAACTTCTTGCATAAAATAGATTCAAGCACTTTCAATGACCTGTATATGTATGTACATTTTCAAAAACTTCTTAGGGCATTGAATTTTTTTCCGCAGATTCAGATATTTCCAGATTCCACATATTTTAGTACAATTTTGGCTTTAAAATGGTAGAAAACAACTTCTGACCTTAAACCCCCAAAAGGTGCATCCATCATTCACAGAAGTAATTCACACGGCTTCATGGGGTAAATAAATATCTTTTGCAGATAATCGATGTGATTTTGTAAGAAAAATATTTATATATTTTAAACTTTATAAACTATAATAACTAGCACCGGTAACGACGCCAACCTGGACCACATGGACACGATTCACGAGGGTCACTGCGCAAAGTACCCATGGTGACCAACGATCACTACGCAACAAACACATAGCTTTCATGAATCACGTGAGTCCAAATTGACGTCGAAACTGGAAGCTAGTTATTATAGTTTATAAAGTTTCAAATCAGTTTTTTTTTAAATCACATTGATTATCCGCAGAAGACCTTTATTAACCCATAGGAGCCATGTGGACTACCTCTGTGAAGGATGAATGCACTTTTTCGGGGTTTAAAGTCAAAAGTTGTTCCCTGATCACTATACCATTATAAATCTTGGAAGAGCAAGGACATTTCTAAAAGAACTCCACATGTGTTCTTCTAAAAGATAATGGACACGTGTATCACGGATTGCTTAAGAATGAGTAATCATCAGGTAATTTTGATATTTGGCCTTTCCATTTTGCAGCTATACAGTATTAAACCATTTACAGTAACTCACTTGTCAACTTTTTGAAAATGTCTGCGTTTTACAATACACAATCCATATGTTGGGTAAAACCTTTGCAGCTGTGACTCAAAGTGCATACATGTATGCAACAGAGGCCAATATAGTGAGTGAGAGCTCTGCGGTAATTAAACCTCACTCGCCGACCTCAAGTCATGGCCTTTAGCCTCCTTGTTAGAGCGCCCGACACCGGCTCGAGACTCGCTCCGCTCGGGGCGGGTGCGAGCAGGACCGGTTACACATAATTCGAAATTCTTTAGCTTTATTAACAGAACACTTACTGCCTGTTTCTGCTCTTCATCCTGCCATCCAGAAAATGAGACATGACGTGAAGGAAAGCAGACACGTGTAAAAACAGGAGACGGAGGTGAGAAAGTGAGAGAAAGAAGTAGGCGTGGATTGAGAAAATGAATCATGTCTTCATACATGCTACAGTTAACTGTAGCAAATGATGAAAACATAAGCATTATTATACAAACAAGCTGTGATCAGGAGTTTCATACCTTCAGAAGTCTCATGAGACCTTCCAGCTGTACCATCAGCTCTCTTCTGCTCTCCTGCAGGGCTGACATGCGTCTCTCCAGCTCGTCCTTTCTGTGCCTGCACACACATACACAGATTATAAATGAATGAGTCAAACAGTGAATGACTGCCAAATATAATTTAAATGGAAGGTATCATGGAAAACCGGATTTTCTTTGCTGGTTTTCAATAAAAAGTGTTCTTTGTACTATGAAGACTAAAATCTAAAGTTCCATACAGCTTTATACCCAGTTCACCCAGATCAAAGATGTAAAAATGATGATCATCAAGAGTCTGGGTATTAACACCACTATAAGCACACATACAGTATATGACACAAAACTAGTCATAATGTTTTTTTTTTTTTATTAAGATTTGCTGCAAGTGCTCTTCTGCCATACAATATAGTTCTCATTTTTTATCCGCTTAAAAAACGCCACATTTTATTTTGTGCCACCATACTTACTCGTGTACTGTAACTACTCATGTAACAGTCTTTAAATAAGGAAAACATGGAAGTGTTTGGTGGCTTCTAAAATCATCCGTGTTTGGATCCTAAGGAATGAATGGGGCTAGGCTAAATGCTAACACATTCACAACGCGCTGTACAAAGATTAAGTGCACGCATTGAAAAAAGATAAGTATGTATTAATGTGTCTAAGTTGAGGTAAGAACATAGTAAAATATTGAAAAACTGTGATGTTTTCCTTTAAAGCTGAACAAATAAGCTTTGTATGTATGATTTGTTAGGATAGGACAATATTTGCTAGATATAATCTGGAATCTGAGGCTGCAAAAAAAAATCAAAATATTGAAAAAAAATGCCACATATTACTAATGATAAATATTTTTTTGATATATTATGGTAGGAAATGTAGAAAACATATTGATAGAACATGATCTTTACTTAATTTTCTAATGATTTTTGGCATAAAATTGTTAATTTTGACCCATACAGTTTATGGTGGGTTATTGCTACAAAAATGCCCGTGCAGCTTATGACTGGTTTTGTGGTTCGCGGTCACATATGAGCAACATCATGCATGGTCCATGATTTTGTTTTAACACCATTCTGTATTCTGTAAACATACAGAATTTAAAGCAAATTACAATGTAAACAATGCTGATATATATTTACGTTTAGCAGACACTTTAATCCAAAGTATGTTATGGTGCATTACAAGATATAGATTATTTTATCAGTATGTGTGCTACCTGGGGAACAAACTCATAACCTCCCATACGGCAAAAAAATACATTTCTCTGGCCAAAAATACATTTTAAATATAGCGAAAATAAATTTTGTAGGATGTTATGCTCAATTGAATATATTTTTGAATTTGGAAATATATTTAGTTTTCACCTTAATATATAAACATATATTTCAAAATCTATTTCAAGGGAAAGGAAATACATTTATAATTTTACATCCCATATGGAAAAAAAATATTTTTGTCCTAAATATATTTTAAATACATGCTAAATACAAGTTAATTTTATAAAGTATATTTTTAGTTGAAAATATATTTAATTTTAACCTTTTTAAAACTGTTATTTTACAGGTTCGTAGCGGCCAGTGACTTTTTCCGAGGGCGCACGATGAAAAGTTCGTCACAACATGCATAGCTCATCATGTGTGTGGTTCGTTATTTCAAAATATGCGTCTCTTTTATCATAAACGGTTTAGACGCTTGTGCAGCAGGCACTTTTTTTTACAAAACACGTGATGCCTATGGTTCACATGACGCAACAAACACATATTTTGAAAACACGAGCAACACACACGGCACTCCGAACACATATTTTAAATTTGCGCCCCTCGGAAGAGCAGTCACCAGCCACCACTGTTCATAACATAAACAAGATTTTTCTTTCAATGCGACGTGAATATAATTGCTTGAATTGAAATATATGGCCGGCTAAATATATTTTTTAATGCTTTAAAATGTATTTACATGTAAAATATTTTTCATAATATACAAAAAATATATATATAATTGAAAAATATATTTTTCTAAACAAATTTCCAAAATATATTTCAACAAATATATTTTTTGGGCCATTTTTTGTAGATTTTGAAAAAATATATATTTTCTAATATATTTCTGCTGTATAGGCTCTGCACTGCTAAAACCATGATTTACCAATTGAGCTACAGGAACACTGGTACACAGTGGTAAACAATCATAACAGTGATCACTTACATAGAAGCCTATAAGATACCGCAGCAAAATAACCCTTTTAATTTATTGATTGATCATGTAGTATTATTAAAGTACTTC
Organism: Misgurnus anguillicaudatus; assembly: GCF_027580225.2. Lineage (NCBI taxonomy): Eukaryota > Metazoa > Chordata > Actinopteri > Cypriniformes > Cobitidae > Misgurnus > Misgurnus anguillicaudatus. The sequence continues at coordinate 23,208,283 of NC_073343.2, read as the reverse complement.
TTAAAGACAGTTTTCAATAAATTTTTTGCATCTGTACTACATATACCAAAAATTTTAAGTAACCAAAATTTTAAAATCTAAAAAATAGCAACGCAAATTTGATCTACAATCACATCTGCACATAGGTAAAAATATGGGTGATACACAAAACAAAATGTAACTTTAAATGCTAGTAAAAAATGCTGGCTCTTTTTGGTGCACATAATCTTGCCTAACCTTAAAAATGTGTAACAAAAGTGTAGGCCCTTTAAGAAATGTCTATGTTGAAAATACTGCTAAGATATGGCTGCATATCATTTGAACCCAATTTGAAAGGGCAAAGACAGTGTGTTATCTGTGTAAAATGAAAATGATACCTTATTAGACCAACATATCATTAGAAAAACTCATTTGGCTCCTTCATGCCCTCTGGTGCCCATAAATGGTAGTTCATTTAAGTGATTTAAACAATGACTATAGGGACTGAAGTCCCTGCCAGTCCATTTAAAACCTGTTGTTGTGCTTCACAAATGCTCTGCTTAACTGTTATGTTCAAGTTAATGGGTTTAAATTGACATTATGGTCATATTATCATTATGCTGGATTTTATGCAAGTACACTCTCAGACAAAAAGGTACAAAAGCTGTCACTGGGGCAGTAACCTTTCAAAAAGTACACTTTGTACCTTAAGGGTGCATTTTACTACCTTATAAGTCCCAATGTATACATATATGTCCCTAAATAGTACGTGCGTGTGTGTGTGTGACTGTGTGCCGCAGCAGTCGCAGCTCTGCCAGTAAAGTGGGGTTTTGCTGGGCTTTCTCAGGGGTGGGTTGTGATGCCTGTTCATGTTCAAGACGCAGACGCTGGATTTCCTGCAGAATCTCTCTATATTACACCAAACAAAGGAATCATAACTTTAATCAGGTCAAGTTGTGTGTCACAAATTAAAAGCACTCATGCAGATCATTGTGGTTACCTGTTTTTGTTCTCTAACTCTGCGATGAGCTGCCTCTGTTGCTTGTTAGCATCAAAGTTAAAACTCAGATCTGTTGGAGGGCATTGCTGAAAGAGAAAATAAATGGACGGACATTAGTGATTATGCGCAAAACTAATTAAATAGATGGCGTTAAACAACATGCAGCCTAATTACGGAACATAAAAGCCAAATGTGCCATAGTGCGTGTATAAAATTTAACTTTTTTAATCCCTTGTTGTTTCAACAAAAAAAAGTTGTCCTCTGTCAACTTTACAAGGTTTTATTACAGTTAAAGTTTGGAGGTGATGTAGTTTCTGAACTTATTCTCACAGTGGAGTTGCTAGCCTCCGCGGCCAGGCGAGCGGCGTATCGAGCGATGAGACGATGTTCTTCATCCAGTCTGCTAGGACTCTCCAGAGTGCTACTGTCCAGACGAACACACAGAGAGAAAATCAGAGAAAATAGATTCAGCAGACTGAAGAGTCGAGGACAGATCAGAGATTGATGAGGTGTGAGATGGATAAGGAGAGATGTGGATTTGAGAAATCAGCAGGAGTAATGAAATATATGAAATGATAGATGACTGTAAGAAATCAGAGTTGGAGAAGTTACTTTGAAACTTTCATGCCTGGAAGCTACTTGTAATTCATCCTGATGTTATAATAAGAGTGAAAGGTCAATATAATGGATTGACTACACTGTATTACTGGGAGCTGGTTGCCAATAACTTACTGTAGATTTTACATTTACTGTATGTCAAAGGTCTTCAACCTTTTTCAGTCCAAGGACCCCTTATTGGATGAAGAGGAGGACCAAGGACCCCTAATACATGTATCAAATAAAAACTGGATTTATATTTTTTTTATGATGGTTACATTACAAATATATATAAAAAAAATTGTATACATAGACACATACTGTTAACATACTTTTAAATTTGCATTTAAAATTACATTTTAAATAACTACATATTAGAACCTTTATTTTAGTAAAGTATTATATTATATATGGGAACATTCATTTCAATCAAGTTTTTTTATCATTTGTGTTATTAGTTTATTAATGCATTTTCATTAATGTCCAATTTCATTCTTTTTATTGAACTCAAATAATATTTGGGGGACCCCCAGTAATACCACCATGGACCCCCAAGGGGCCCCGGACCCCCTGTTGAAGACCCATGCTGTATGTTATTTCCTGGCAACAGTTTGTTCAAAGTTAAATGAACATGAAACATTTTCAGTCTTTATCTTCTACAGTAAGTTACTGGCAACCAGCTGCATAATTACAGCAAATTTACAGTGCAGTATTTTGCCATTTTGAGATTAAAGGGATAGTTCGGCCAAAAATGATACTAAACCCATGATTTACTCACCCCCAAGCTGTCCGAGTTGCATATGTCCATCGTTTTTCAGACAAACACATTTTCGGATATTTTAGAAAATATTTTAGATCTTTCTGTTGATTAAACGTAATGTTACGGGGTCCAGCAATAGTCCACGACCTTCAAGTCCAAAAAAAGTGCGTCCATCCTTCACACATTAAATCCAAACGGCTTCAGGATGATAAACAAAGGTCTTCTGTGGGTAATCCGTGCGGTGTTGTTGTAGAAATATCCATATTTAAAATGTTATTAACTTTATTAACTACCTTCCAGTAGCGCCGCCATCTTAGAGTCATTTGCATTCAGGATGAGCGCTTACGCAGCATACAGCGGTTTCTCTGTTGCTGCTCTGTCCCCCGCCCTCCGAATTTGTCATACGTCACTAAGAAAAGTGCGTACACTACGCTAATACTCTCTCCTGAGTCTAAGATGGCGGCGCTACCGGAAGGTAGTTAATAACCTTAATAACATTTTAAATATGGATATTTCTACAACAACACCGCACGGATTCCCCTCAGAAGACCTTTGTTTATCATCCTGAAGCCGTTTGGATTTAATTTGTGAAGGATGGACGCACTTTTTTTGGACTTGAAGGTCGTGGACTATTGCTGGACCCCGTAACATTACATATAATCAACAGAAAGATCTAAAATATTTTCTAAAATATCCGAAAATGCGTTTGTCTGAAAACGATGGACATATGCAACTTGGACAGCTTGGGGGTGAGTAAATAATGGGTTTAATATCGTTTTTGGCCGAACTATCCCTTTAAAGATTGTAGTTTTAGTGAATTTTATACATTTGTTTATTTAGGTGTCAATTTAGTTTTGCTTATTTATGTTTGTCCCTCTATTAAACTTGATTATTTTATACAGTACTGTATATTGCCACCACACTGGTTAAGGAGCTATTTCACACTTTTTGAAAACTAGGTACTAACAAACTAAATTTTACTAATAGCTAATTAAATGGAAGCTGTTTTAAATGGGTTGTATATTTCGAATTATATAATAATAAAACATTTATTAATAATAATAATAATATTTAATAATTTATTAAAATCTAATGACTAACACTTTATTCATTTTACTTTACAAAGGTAGTATGTTAACAGTAACAACTTTTGATTTATGTATTATAAATATATTAGTAAATGCTGAAAAAGTAAAAACTAAAATTAATAAATGTTGTAGATGTATTGTTCGTTGTTATTTCCTGTTAACTAATTCAGTTAAAGGCGGGGTGCACGATCTCTGAAAGCCAATGTTGACATTTGAAATCACCTAAACAAACACACCCCTACCCTAATAGAATCTGGACCTTTTTTTGATAGACCCGCTCCCCACACATACGCAACCCAGGCAACGGTGTCTGTTAGTAGACACGCCCCTCACTGCTGATTGACTACAAGTGTGTTTTAGTGCTCTGCCCGACTGCCTTTTCCAAAGAGTTTTTTAAAAATCATGCACCCAGCCTTTAATTAATATTAACAAATTCAACTTTGTAAAGTCTTAGCAAAATTTTGGACCTCACAACCCCCCCTATTTTATTTTGACTCTTTCCCTGCCATTGACGAGTCTCAAAGTTGCCAGCCAGCGCCAGCATTTTTCATGTTTTTCACAAAAGTTTAATGCTTTCCAGAAATTTTTTTTCTTTAGATATATAAACATACAGTATATCAAATGAAAGAACAGACCCTCTGCTTTCAAAAAAAGTTTCATCCTACCTTCATTAGTTCTCTTATTAATGGGTATAGGTTTCTTCAAAAACACCAAATTTTGAACAAAAAGCTGAGAAAATTCCATTTTTGTGAAGGACTTTTGATAGAGATCAGAAGCAGAGAGATCTTTAAAATATACACAGAGATCTTTTTCTTTCACGTAAGGCGTTACTTCAGGGTTGTATAAGTTGCAGATCCACCTGGTGGATACTAGCGGTATTGCGGAAAGCCGGAAATTCTCGTCATTGGCAGGGAAGCATTTTCTCCTAATTGAGGAGATAACTCGTCAATGGCGGGAAAAGAGTTAAGAGAAAAAAATGTCCCTGCCAATGATGCTTTCCTGATGAGTTTTTACAGTAATCTGTAATTCCGCTATTATCCTCTAGATGGTGCTCTTACCAAATCTATAAAAAACTGAAGCAAAAACTAATTTAACAACATTTTAAACTCTGTGTACTGATCATCATTCTGAATCTGATCTCTAACAAAATCCCTTTACAACAATTAAATTATTTCAGTATTTTGCTCAAATTTTTTTATTTTTAAAGAAACCTACCCCTATTTAAGAGGTTATAAAAAGAGAACAAATGAAGATAGGATTTCTGTTTGTTTGAAAGCAGAAGGTCTGTTTTTCATTTGATATATTTGTATGTTTATTGAAAAAAAATCCTGGAATGGCAGGCAACTTAAAAAAAACTTTTTAAAAAAAGGCTGGCAGGAAATGAATTAAAACCAAACATATATGTATTATTAAGTATCAAGTCTGTACAATGTAATGAGGGGCGGAAGTGGGTGTGGCCTTTTCTTTAGGGGTGGAGCTGTCCTTTTAGGAATCAAAGCTGCATGGAACCACCAATGCCCACCAATTGATAAGATATTATCATTGACTCCCATGCTCTTAAAAAATGGGGTGAAAATTTTACAAAATAAATATTTATGCCATAGAGGGTTCAATTAAAAATGATTTAAATTAAAATGGCAGCAAAACAATAAGTAGGCTTAACTCAATTCTGGCATATATTTATAACACACACTAAACAATTTTATGTAGAGTAATAATCACAAAAATAATTGTGATGCTAAAATGAACTGGTTTATTTGGGCCAGAAGAATAATGCAAAATGAATCAAACTTTCCAACCGTGAAAACTGTAGCTACTGTAAGTTGAGACTTAAACCTCCAAAATAGTTAATTTATTTACAAACAAAGCATTCAAATCTGTACTGTATGTGTGAGTCTCTTATAACTGGGTCTTACGTTATAGGTTTTGGCATATGGCCGGAGCAGATGACGGAGCATATGTTATCTTTCCTCATTAAGTGCTCGACAATTACGAGTGAATCAAGTGTGTATATGTGTGAATGTGTACAATACATTCTGGCAGACAGACAACACACATTTGTCACCTTCATCACAATGCACACACCACATTCATCAATTAAACATAACATAAGTATATCATTAAAGGCATATGGTTATGAATGCTTATTCTAATATTACAGCAGGATAATAAATGACTCGCATTGATCAATACAGCTGTGTGAATCTCCTTATGACCCCTTTTAGTGTGACCTGCCTGAACTCTTTATGTCTCTGGGGTGTAATTCATTAAGAGGTCTCTTTCCATGCCAGACGTCTCACAGAGAGCCATGATGTTTATATAATCAGTGTTACACGGAGAATAACACTACAGAGTCTATGCTATGGTACCCTTACAAAAGCTGTTAGGTACTTGTATTGTACTTTTTCTTTTTTTTAAAGTTTTATGAATAAATAAATAAGCATCAGTTTGGATATAAAGGACAAAATGGGGGCTTAGAGAAAGCTGCTTTTATGCTGCATGTACAGTAACAGTCGCCTCATCATGGGGGCTGGCATTTAGAGATACCGAGCCAGGTTTTTTTATAATTATAATTATTATTAATAATAATAATAATAATAATGTGTTTATTTTATACAGGACTTTTTAGTATTACAAAACATAAAAATAATAAAACATAACATAAGATAACATGAAGTCAACATAACTCCAATGTCCAACAAGTCCAAATAGCAAGACGAACAGAAAACTGGTTTTAATAAAAGTTGTAGTAATAAAACACAGAGCATAAGCACACAGCCATCTCACCACAATATGCCGCTGTCCCAGACAGACTGGAAGTGAGTGAGCTACAGATTTATATACTGCCACGTATCACAATGAACCACCAACCCCACACATACAATACTGTAGATTGCTTGGGAGTGAATCCAAGAATGTCCGTTTTATTTACAAGGGTTTGGGAGTAATGGAAAAAATAAAAAATATTGTGAAAACTTTAAAGCAAGTGAACTGTCCTTGATCACATTGAACAATTCAGAATTGAACCTTCTTTCTTGTACAAATAGATGATTTATTGAATCTAAACTTAGATTCCTTAAACTTCCACAACATTTTGTTGTCAGACAAATCAGTTCAGTTTAGTTCAATACACTTTATGGTCCTTTCAAAAATGTTGTCTCAAGGTGCACACTGAGCTGTCATTTTAAAGGAAAACACCACCGTTTTCAATATTTTACTATGTTCTTACCTCAACTTAGACGAATTAATACATACCTATCTTTTTTTAATGCATGCACTTAATCTTTGTACAGTGGGTTGTGAATGTGTTAGCATTTAGCCTAGCCCCATTCATTCCTTAGGATCCAAACAGGGATGAATTTAGAACCCACCAAACACTTCCATGTTTTCCCTATTTAAAGACTGTTACATGAGTAGTTACACGAGTAAGTATGGTGGCACAAAATAAAATTTGCCGATTTTTTAAGAAGATAAAAATGAGAACTATATTGTATGGCGGAAGAGCACTTAGTTTGCAAAAAATCCAGATAATTTACTCACTACCATGTCATCCAAAATGTTGATGTCTTTCTTTGTTCAGTCGAGAAGAAATTATGTTTTTTTGAGGAAAACATTCCACGATTTTTCTCAATTTAATGGACTTTAATGGACCCCAACACTTAACAGTTTTAATGCAGTTTAAAATTGCAGTTTCAAAGGACTCTAAATGATCCCAAACGAGGTATAAGGGTCTTATCTAGTGAAAGGATTGTCATTTTTGACAAAAAAAATAAAAAATATGCAGTTTTGAACCACAACTTCTCGTCTATCTCCTGTCCTGTGAGGCGCCAGCGCGACCTCCCGTAATTGCGTAATGCCGTGGAAAGGTCAAGTGCTACATATATGAAACACACATTTGCGGACCATTTTAAACAATAAACTGACACAAAGACATTAATTACTATCATTCGACATACAACAACGTCTGACCGGTCCTCCTTCTCCACACTTGTAAACACTGGGGCGGAGTTTCGCATTCGTCATCCGTGACCTCTTGATGTGATGACGTATTGCGTGAGGTCGCGCTGACGTGTCACATAACCAGAGATAGACGAGAAGTTGTGGTTTAAACGTGCATATTTTTTATTTTTCTTGTCAAAAATGACAATAATTTCACTAGATAAGACCCTTATGCCTCATTTGGGATCGTTTAGAGTCTTTTGAAACTCCATTGAAACTGCATTAAAACTGTTACGTGTTGGGGTCCATTAAAGTCCACTAAAATGAGAAAAATCCTGAAATGTTTTCCTCAAAAAACATAATTTCTACTTGACTGAACAAAGAAAGGCATCAACGTTTTGCATGACATGGTGGTGAGTAAATTATCAGTATTTTTTTTTTTAGAAAAATTCTTTAAGTAATAGTCCTGCATTAGTAAAATAAAGGTGGCCGCCTAGTGGCGACTTCCCATGATTGACTTTGCTAATACATAATGTTAAGACAAAATTACTAATAGACATGGGGGGGAAACTATACACCAAAATATAACATATGACCTATGCAAAATTCAATAAAGTCTTTTTCCTGAATGTTGATGTTTTCAGCAAGACACGAAAGCATGTCCTCAGTACATGAGGTGAGAATGAAAGGTGGTGTCTATGATTTCCAATCTAGTGGCAGGTGGTCAATACTTGCTTAACTTCAAATTAAAAACTCCTTCAGAGCAAATGGAAAATGATATTTCTGTTCTGACAGCAGGACTGGCGGTGACCCAACGGATGATAAATTTTACACAAGGCCACTTGCCCTTGAAAGTCCGACCTGGTAATGAAGTCATGGTGCCAGTTGCACCGTCAGCACGGGCTCAAGTTCACTGTACAAGGCCATAAAATTATGCAAAAACCGAGATAGAGTGAGGTGGTTGGGGTTTTAAGGAAGTTTAAAGTCTTTATGTTGTGTTGTTGAGGTTTTGAGTTTAAGACTATATGAACACCAGCTATAAGGTTTATAGACATGGCTGCTGGCCACTTGAGCAGAACACATCTCAGGTACCAAGTGTCACCACTGTAATAGAACAAAATCATGATTTTATGTAAGTGTACATAAACCTGTCCGCTTCATAAAACTTTACAAATAATTGAATCTTGTAAGGTAATACTTATCAAGCTTTACTGTATGGCGCAATATTATCATTTAAACAAAAATATCTAAATCTTCTATATCAACATATGAATGATTTTTTTTTTTTATGTATTGTTTTAGGTGCCTAGTACTGAATGATTTTGGCACTATGAGAATTCAGTACTTGATGGTTAAAGGTCCTATTCTTTCTGTGTTTTTGAAGCTTTGATTGTGTTTACATTGCGCAATATAAGATGTGTTCATATTTCACGTGTAAAAAAACTTTTTCACACAGTTTACTTATCTGTATAGCGCTGTTTTCACTGTGCTAAAACAGGCTGATGTCTTCCTTGTTCTATGAAGGCCCTCCTTCAAAAATACGTAACGAGTTCTGATTGTGTAGCTTGTTTAGTGTGTTGTGATTCGACAGCAGCTTAGCAAAGCCGTTTGAGCTGACTGACGTATTCCTGTGGGCGGAGTTTAGTCAAACGGTTGACATCATTTAACCTGGAAGTAGAGGGCTGTAGGCCCATAGATATGTATAAAGGCTAGATGGCTCGTCCGCGCTGCTGGCCAATGGAGTGCAACGTCCGCATTTTGGCGGCCATCTTACGACAGGGCGCTCGCTCACTCGTAGCATTGAGTTTTAATGATGCAGGTACTTTTAAATGACCATAACTTGCTTAATTTTTTACCGATTTTCAAACGGTTTGGTTTGTTATAAACGTCAAAGATGTACCTATGACACTGCATACCTATACTAAAAATAAAAATAAATTCATGAAACATGTTAAAGCATCCAGAATTATAGCCACGTTAATAACGTTTGTAAAGATCCAAGCCGTTTGAAAATCGGTGGAGGGTTGAGCAGGTTGTGGTCGTTTGAAGGTGCCTGCACCGTTGGGCTCGGTGCTGCGGGTGAGCGGGCGCCCTGTCGTAAGATGGCCGCCGGGTGATGCCGTTAGGGACTCCGCCTTGAGCCATCTAGCCTTTATACATATCTATGTGTAGGCCAACCCAACCTTTCGCTGTAGGCTTTGAAAGGGGACTTCAGTTAAAGAAAATATATAATCTGGCATTGAACTTTGAGCTTTATCATTTTGCAGGTTATACTTATGCTATAACAGCAACATTACACACTAACTAAAGTTTGAAAAATGGGATCAGAAAGAATATGACCTTTAAAATGCCATTTTTTTGACATGGCTGGTTTGTTTTATGTAAAAGTAAACTGATTTAATCTGTGCATTGTACTTTGCAGTGTTGTTAACACAACCTAATAGTCCTGTCGCTGTCTATAAGGTCATACATTTTTAAACTATAAATAGAAAACCACTTCCTGCACTTAATTCAATTGTACTTAATTACTATGCATTTACATGCATCTGGCAAGCGCTATTATCTAAAGAGATGTAAGCCTGCCCTACGGATCACACTACAGCAGGGGTCTCAAACTCAAACTGGCTTGGGGCCATTTCTGAGATTACATTTCTTCTTTTTTTCTGAGATTACATCGGAGGGCCGCAGAGCTATTTTAAAGTTCAAAAAAGTACAATATTTTTGTAAATGTACTTTTTCAATTCGATTATTTAATGTATAATAATACTTGAAAATATAAGCAGTGTTTTTATCATTTAAATAAACATTATTTTATAAAATTAAGTAAATTATTTCTTAACCTTATCTTAAATAACTAAGGCCTATTAAAACCTTGCAGTTACCTAACAAATTATATTTCTGTATACATTTATAAACTATTATAAAAAAATACCATTAGTAAGTGTTTGTGTTTTGATTAATTTTGGATTGTTTTTAGTCATAATATTGACTTTATTATGTTCCATCTTTGTTGTTCCAAAGATTTAATGAATTTGCTATTATATGTGGAAAAATATGAATAAGTGAAAGTGATCCTAAAACTTTTGAATGGGTAATCAATGTTACATAAGCTAGTTAAACAGAAAAAATTATAATACTGCTCTATGTGTAATTGCATAGCAAGTAACATAACAATATATTATACTTCATTATATATAGCAGTATACATACTTTTATCCTCTGTACGTTTCTCCTCATCTTTCCTATTTTCTTAACCTGGGCACTTTGATGGCTCTTTTTCTTATCTGTAGTTATGTGTTGCATAACATCTATGGCTCTGCCTCCCTATGCGGTGTCTCCATTAGAAGCTGTGACAACGCAACATGTGACCCTGGACCACAAAACCAGTCGTACACTGCAAAAAATGATTTTCAAGAAAAAAAATCTTTATTTTATTTTTTTATTTTTGTCTTGTTTTCAGTAGAAATATCTAAAAATTCTTAAATCAAGATGTATTTTCTTGATGAGCAAAATTATCTAAGAAAATAAGTCTAGTTTTTAGACCAAAAAAACCAAATGTAAGTGAAAAAACAAGCAAAAAAAAAATCTGCCAATGGGGTAAGCAAAGCATTTTTCTTTAGCACTAAATTCAAGAAAAAATTGCTTATCCCATTGGCAGATTTTTTTGCTTGATTTATGCACAAAATCACTTAAATTTGATATTTTTAGATTTTTGCGCATCAAGAAAAGCATCTTAATTTGAGAATTTTTTGATATTTTTACTGAAAATAAGACAAAATACTATTTTTTTTTCTTAAGAATCTGACTTTCTTTCAGTATTTTTGTCTTGTTTTCAGTAGAAATATCTAAAAATTCTTAAATCAAGATGTATTTTCTTGATGAGCAAAATTGGCGTAAGACCAATGGGGTGAGAATTTTGCTTAAATTAAGTGTTTAAGAAAAAATAAATCTTATTTTTAGATTTTTTTCTCACCCCATTGGCAGGGAGGGCATGTGCCGGGAGTTTGAGACCACTGCACTACAGTATGTGCTTTAAAATTAGCTCACAATATCAAACATATTTTGATATCATCTATCTGGGTGAAATCATAGTCTGAAGCTAAAAAATAGTGTTTACACATCACACACTATGTGATTTTTGTGATACCTGTGAACTACGCTACCCAGTCTCACGAAATATAGTCCTGTCATTTTTTGATTATTTTTCGTGATCGTATCACAAATTTCTGTTCATGTGTCATTGTCACATACTCGTACTTTCCTATTTTCAAACCGCTTCGGTTTAGGGTTAGATTTGGTGTTCGAGTTAGGATGTCACTTTTTCTGATTTTTTTTTAATATTTTCTGATTTTTAAACCATTGTCGCCTGGCGTTAGGGTCAGAGTTGGGTTTGGGTAAGGATGTCATTTTATGTAAATCTAACCCTAAACCGAAGTGACAATGGTAAGAAAATAGGACAAAACAGTTTAGTAACCAATACGCGACAATGACACATAAACATAATTTTGTGATACTCTTTTTCCTGAATACTCTAATTTCCTGAACTCTTGAACAAATACAAAAAAATTTTTGGTTTCATAGGTAATGTACATGTTGTTATTAAGCTTGTTATATAAATAAACTACTTTAAAAGAACTTTGTTGTTATTTATTCTTAGCGGAGTTTACCGGAAGTTACGTGTGTTCCACGAAAGCCGCTTGTTTATGTTGTTACTGCTAAAACAATCTATAGGGCAATGTTCAACTGAGCTACAGACCAGCCTCCTATCTTTTCATTTTATTTGCACGTACTTTTATTAAAATAATGCAAACTTTCAACAAAAATCAATGCTCATATCCTTATTCATTTTGGTTTTGGTATTAAAAGTGTATATCATAAAATTTCACTGGTAGCCGTACTGTATATTGCCTGAAAAACTGAAATCATGAGGCTAGTAGTCTAGCAGGCATGATCAATAGTTATGGGTTTTACCCAATATAATAACATAATAATCCCAAACATTTCCATCCTTGCATCAAGAACATTTTCCATCAGATTCCAGTAAGCAACAGACGAAAACGAAAGCCGGTACAGCATTATACAGTAGCTTTGCATAAATCTGGCTCCCCTGCAAAACCCCATTAACAGCACTTCATCACATCATTCTCACACAAACTTTTAAGACTGCAAAGTTGTGCCGAACATTCGAGCAGAGAGACAAAAAGAGTCTGTGTTTTCGATTTCATAACCAGTGGCACACGTCATTGAAGCTCAGATAAAACTAACATGTGGCACAGACGTTCTCCCCCAACCACGGGCTTCATTTAAATGCGTCACGTCTCCGATCGCCCGAGGTTATGGAGTCGAGTCAAGCAGGCTCCCTTTAAACTGACTCTGATCATTAAAGTGAGGGGCTTCATTTTCACCCGTCCCCTGTTCTCCCCTCGATGCCTGGCTAAATTTAGAGCAGTATACACATGAGCAAACCCTTGCCTGTGCAAAACATGTCATGTCCGGTCTATTAAAGTGATAAGCTGTCACGACATGCGTGGCTTTGAGGCACAGTAAGTATTTTAGCATTCACCCGATATTACAAGCTGTCGGAGGCGTGACACAATGACAACAAATGTTATGGCTGTATTTCCAATATGTGTTGAAATGAAGGCGGACGACATGAGAAATCCTGAGAGAAACTGGCGGCTTTGACAGCTGCTGTAAATAAACACGGAATGGTGAATCTAATGAAAACTGAGACTGAATGAAATATTTGTGCAAAGGGTGGATTGCCATTAAAAAGGCATTACAGTATGAAATCATCATTAATGATAAAACCAACATGAAATCGATGCACGTTATTCAACTTCAATGATGTGATTCATTTTCAATGAGGAAGAACTTCTGTCTTAAACATTAAGGATTTGATTGGATTGTAAAAAGTGCACATATCGCAATCGATTCTGGAATGTGAGTTTAAGGGCGATAAACACCATAAAAATTTATTTTAAGGCATTTTAGAGGAAAATGAAGGTCAGGTTCACCTTCACCAACATCTGGACACATATCCCAACAATAGTACTAAACATATTTAATGTTGCATAACATTAATCACCTTAAACAGCAACAGACACATCAGATCACAGAATGTGAAATTTTTTTGATAAAACATGCACAATAGGACAAAAAAAATCTATATTGATCTCTAGACTTCAACATTACCCTTGAAAGGTCAGATGGCGACTACAAACAAAGGCTTATGTTTTAAACCCAAGGCAAAAAATGCCAGCCTGACTGACTCTCTATTTACAAGATAAGACTCCCATACGAGTTTATCTTCCGGATCACCTTGGGCTGAAGCCCAGCATGAGACGCGCCGAGGGTTCAAAGACAAAAGGCCAATTTCTCGATTCAATGCTTTTTGTCATCTGCTATTGAAAATCAAACATTCAACCTAATTCCGTGGCGATCCAATAAACACTGAAAATATTCTGCCCATCATTTCCAACAAGCAAGCCATTTTAGATAACAGGCTTAAGTGGAGGGGCTTAAAAACACACACACACACTGCATGCAGATAGAGCCTGTCTGGAGCTCTTACCTTTTGGAAGGCGCGGGCGCCCCAGAGGAAATGAGAATGGTATCATTCATGCCGTTGGGCACCGACTGCAGCCGACTGCAAAATTACAGAGTTTGAGTCAAGCATACCCACAAAGCTACGAATGCCAATCTCGGCCGTGATTTTTCCCACTCAGGAAAAATCAAAACACTATATATATATATGATATGGCAAAATGTATAATTGAACTTTCCCTTCATAATCACTCTGTAGACACAGACGTTTTAATTTAATGCTATTTGCCCAATTTTAATTAGATTATCGGAAAGAAAAAGAGTTCGGAGGAATTCTAATTAAAGCCGGAGAAATGGGAGAAGGTTGAGTGGAACTGGAGGGAGTGACATTGCAGAAAGTAATTTGTGTGAGTAAACAAAGCCACAGGATCCATCTGGACCTGATGCCCACCACCAGACACCACAGATCAACAATACATTACTGAAAAAATGAGACGAGCTACAATCTTTGTGTCTTGCTCTGTGGTTTCTGATGCACGAGACAATTCAAGACTCAAACATTACTCACATCAGCTCTATCAAAAGTTGAAAACTGCAAAATTTTGGAAATTTCCATGATTTTCCCTAAACATATTTAATAATTTGTGTTTATTGGAATGCAGTATGTTTAGAGTAAAATCTTTATTTACAATAAAAAAAAATTTCTTTCAGCTATGCAAATTATAACAATAAATATTTCCAAATTTTCCATATGGATATTCCAACTTTTTTCCCAAAATATAGTTCCTCAAAAAACAGAAACATCCAAAAGGATGTCAGTGCCTAAGTCTGACAAACGTATCGAGCACTTGCACGGCAGGTCGGGCTGCTAGCGTCATGTCATGCATCTTGTAAAATGCTGTGTTATCGCAATACAGTCAGACGAGCTGTCAGCGTGCGCCGATGTAACACATGGCAGGGAAATCTCAAATACGCTTAATGGCATTTACTATAACCGCACATTAAAACACGACATACTCGTTTAAAGAAACACTACGCTTATTGTATTGTATTGTATACGATAACTCGCTCACCTCCTGCAGGGTAAAGTGCAGCCGTCTGTCACAGCACGAGACGCAGACAGTGAGCTCTCCGTCCAGCTGCCAGTTCTGCTCGCAGCTCAACTGAGCAAGCATCTCAATGCACAACACTGCTGTTGTCTCCAAGGAAACCTGACAGTCATGTGACACTGTGACGATCCAGACGCACACTTTACTCTCTCCTCTTCGATCCCTCTTTCTCGCTCTCTCTCTCTCTCTCTCTCTCTCTCTCTCTCTCTCTCTTTCTTGCCTGGTTTACCCAATCTCTGCTTGCTCTTCTTTTGTGTAGTCTCAAAGAATTCCACCTCTTTGGAAAAAGGATGCCGAGTGTTCTTTGCTAAAAATACCCTAAATCCTCAAATTTTTGTTTCTGAGCCCTCCGCATAATTCATCCATAGCAAATATTATCCTCTACAGCAGCCGAAAGCTTTATTTACAGTGTAATATCTATACAGGATGTAGCCCACATACTTGTAGAAAAATCTAATATTTTACGCTGTAGGTGTGTAAAACTACACGTATTCAAAATCAACTAACTGTAAGTTCAATGCTAAAATTGTTTCTAATGATAAGTAAATATCAGAATTTTTGGGTGAACTATCAAAACATAAGCACTGTCATAATAGGCGTTATGCCCAGCTGCACTACTTCCTGAACTTCAGCCCGCTCCTTGTTTCCTGTCTGCCATTATTGGACAAACTGATTAATCCAGGTGTGCCTGACCTCAGTAGTCACAAACAAACTGATTAATCCAGTTGTGCCTGACCTCAGTGGTCACAACAACAATAATCAGACACACCTGGATTAATCAGTTTGTCCAATAATGGCAGACAGGAAACAAGGAGCTGGCTGAAGTTCAAGAAGTAGTGCAGCTGGGCATAAAGCCTGTTTAATACTTCATTGCAAAGACACAATACATCCCTGCTGAAAAAACAATAAAACCATTACAGACAATTATAATGGTTTCAATTAAAATACCAATAGGAACCATTAGCTTTTACCATTAAAACCACTTCACCGTAGTGTGTTTTGGGCTGTATTCCATTAGAACCAATACAATTCCCAATAAAACCATTAGAATTTTCTGTAATGGTTTCAGTTTTTTCAGCAGGGATCATTCTGATGGTCAACCTGATAGACGCAGAATAATTCATACACTTGAGCAGCGTTTTAATCCAACCCCCATGCTACATTTGTGGTGATATTTTGAGTAAACTTTCATGTAACTGGTTCTCTCCAACCAGTGCTTTATATAGCTGTAGCATTGAACATAATGCTTTAGGGTAACCTCGGTCATTACAGGTGCCATCCCATTACCCCCACCCACTACCTGGATTCTTCAGATCAGATCAAACCAATAGACTCTGATAAGCAAACTCCTCACAGAATCAAAGCCAGAGATTGACTAGCCTAGACGTCAGATGACACGAATGTAGATTTATTCATCTTTGTCTTCTGCACTCAGTAGAAAGCAGGGCAAAAATAAGTTTTACGAGGTCAAATCAATTACATTAAGGGCCATTCACAGTCAAACCACTTCTCATGTTAATTACAATGAAGTGTGCCTTTAATAAAGCCAGAGATATGGAGAGTCTAATATCCCATCACATATGAATGTTATCGATGTATCAGATCCGACTTCTAGACTGTTTATGCCTCCGGCGCCGGGCACACAGCAAACATTAGTGTTGTGTGACCTTGGGTTTTTATTAGTATGCCACTGTCTATTTCAGCTACATTACGCACATTTATACTGACAACAATAAGCATATAAAAAGGGGGCGAATGGCATGGGCAATAAACATTTAAATTGGGAGTTAAAGTCAGAATGAAAAATGACCCTATTTACATACGTTCCTGATGTTCAAGTTTAATATTCTTCAGTGTACATTATTTTAAATCAAATTATTTGCCATATCAGGATGCATAATCTTTAAAGGGACACTGCACTTTTTTAAAAAATATGCTCATTTTCGAGCTCCCCTAGAGTTAAACATTTAATTTTTACTGTTTTGGAATCCATTCAGCTGATATCTGGGTCTGGTGGTACTACTTTTAGCTTAGCTTAGCATAATCCATTGAATCTGATTAGACCATTAGCATCGCGCTAAAAAATAACCAAAGAGCTGATATAGTCCCCTTGGTGACTTTCAATAGCAGATGACTATTTTTGGGAACTGTGTAATATCATTGCGCCTCCTGCAGCCATGTTACGGCAGCAAAGTCCTTGATTATTACGCCAGAATGAGAGTATAGTTCCTAGCCATATTGGTATAGAAAATCAAAATTTTTAATTTTCCGTAGGTCTTAGTACACAATGTAACTACAGAAGAGTCAAGTTTTAAATAGGAAAAATATCAAAACTCTTTGATCATTTTTGAGCGTGATGCTTATGGTCTAACCAGATTCAATAGATTATGCTAAGCTATGCTAAAAGTGGTACCGCCAGACCCGGAGATCCGCTGAATGGATTCCAAAATGGTAAAAATCAAACTCTAGGGGAGCTGGAAAATGAATGAAAAAAAAAGTGTCAACAGGGCAACAGTTTGTTGTTGGGGATTAGGGACATGGTTAGGGGTGAGGTTTAATTTTAGTTTATTCTAAAAATCGTATGTTTTTGTACGATTCACTTGAGACAAATTCACACAAATTACCCAATACGTACTGAAACTCCCGTGAGATCAGGCTGACCCACGCAACGCAAAAACAATTTGTCGATAATTCAAGAAACTATATGATCAGCAATGTTTTGCTTCATTTATATTCACTGAAAATTAATCTGAGACATCTGTGCCTGCCTATGCTTCAGACCGCTCGACAGAACTCCATCTGTCAGATCTGAGAACATCAGAAAAGCAGGTTTTGTTGCACGCATATGCAGCTGTCAGCAGAACAACATCCCAGCAGTTCATCAGAGAAATTTGTCCCTCTTGAAAAAGCTCTCTGTGTCTGTTTTTAATTCATGAGGTAGAGCGGACGTGATATTTCTTTGACTTTGCCAACGCCGATCAGCAGGGGACGGCCTGCAGGTTGTGACAGTAGGATGTGATGGATCGGGTTGATGGGTGTCACCTTCAGGTCAGAGACAACATGAATACTATGTCTACGCTGACCGACTGTGAGGAGCAGTAATAAGCTGTCGGATGTGTTTGGATGTATTTTTAATGTAATATTGCAGTGTTCATTATAACAATTTATCCATGTGGGTCATTATTTAAAAAAAATGCATATGCCCCGAGGGGCAACCTTCCGATCTCTAGGATGAAGCCAATAAGAAAGTGATTTAAACTGCAATTATTCAACTGTCTGCTAGAGGCTGGCTCCAAAAGTGAGTCAATTCCCATAGACCCTCATGTTACTGTAGAAAATAATATGTTTACAGCCTTGTAAAAAATTTGTTTTGGGTCTGTATAGCTAATTTTGCCCTTCATGACAACTGTGATGAGGGTAATTTTTTTTTTGTAACTCATTCGTTTAAGTTGTATTAAGCCTTAAAGTTCTGCATAATTAAGGGCGTGGCCACTTGAGTGACAGGTAAACTGCCACTGCTGTCACTAGAGTCAAGCTAGAGGGGCGTGGTTTCAGCAACCAGCCACCTCAGCTTCACCCACGTCCCGCCTCTTTACCCCTTTTCGGATATCCGCGAGTGATGCGCGGCCAAGATGGCGACGACAGGCACCGCCTAATTTAAGCTTCGAAAACGATCTATGGGTGACGTCACGGACACTACGTCCATCTTTTTTACAGTCTATGATGTGACCTCATAACATTTTATCAAAATCTGAAAATGTACTTTCGATCCTTCTCTGATGAGGTCTGTTTGTAGTCTTGGGTAGAGCATCTGTTAGCCCCGCCCCTCTCCAACTATCAGTATGTTGAGTTTTGTAGCTTGAAAATACGTCAGAATATGTATGTAAAGTCGATCGCAACATTTTGTTCACGGGGCCTTTTCTAATTTCTATATATTTGATATTTTTTCATGTAAAGCTGCTTTGAATCAATGCAACATCATAAAAATGTTGACTTTGTTTAAATAACATCATATTTGTCCCAAATTATTAACGATTAACATTGGCTGCTAATGTATATTTAGCATTTTGAAGTAGATGCTATCTGACGAAGCTTGCGCTATTTAATGTGCATTTCCGGTTTACGATACCTCCGAGTTGTCCTAGACGCGACTCGACGCGGCGCTCGACTCGGTGTGCGACCCCCTTTACAGCCCATCCACACAGAGACACATAGCCGTATACATACAAATTTTGTCCCAGAGTGGATAAATCTGAACACGACACCCTTGTGTCTAGTCAGACACCATAACGTCACGTAACAACAACAACAACAATAGCAGACTACAAGCTTCGGTTTGTGGTGCAGAACGTAGTTTGCCTATTAGCTTTACTGAAACAAAATCTTCTGCTCCTTTGCTACAAATGACAACAACAAGGTTCATGCGCATGCTTAAAGTCTTCATCTTCATTTTTGGTGTATCTCTACAGTGGATTTGTGTGTATGCAACAAAGCCGTGTTTACTGTTTTTTTCTAGAACGAGGATGAAAAGACTAGATATAGGGAAAGCTTTGTCTTTGTGTGTATGTGGCATTACAAAGATTTTTTTTAAATGTCCTGTTTTTCCTGATCCCATTTTTCAAACTTGGTGTAAAGTTGCTGGTAGAGCATGAATAACACCTGTAAAATGATAAAGCTTAAAGTTCACTGCCAGGCGATATATTTTCTTTAACAGAATTCCCCTTTCAAGGCCTACCACGGCCGGTTTGGACTACAGCCCTTTACTTCCCAGTTGAATGATGTCAATATAAGAATTTTTGACTAAACTCCGCCCACATGAATACGTCAGTCGGCAGCTAAGCTCAAACGGCTATGCTAAGCTAAGCTGCTGTCGAATCACAACACACTAAACAAACTACACAATCAGAACTCGATACGTATTTCTAAAGGAGGGACTTCATTGAACAAGGAAGACATCAGCCCGTTTTGAGAACAGTGAAAACAGCGCTATACAGATAAGTAAATTCTGTGAAAAATACCATGTTTTTTACACGTGAAACATGAACACATTTTATATTGCACACCATAAACACAATCATAGCTTGAAAAACACAGGGACCTTTAAAGCGTATACCCCTGGTCAGAGCCTGACTCCACCCACTGGCAATATTTGAAAAATACAAGAAAAGTGGGCAGATCCCAACGGAGATAGAGGGGACGAACATAAGTGTGTAGTGAGATCGTAACAAGGGCGTGGTGAGCTTGAATCTGCTTACGTCATGAGTTACTTTTTGGACTCAACATCCAATAGGAAAATTCAACTGCAGTGGCCACCGTTCAACCTGAAGAGGGCAGCACTCAGACGTTTTTACACCATATATTGTAGTATTGAAACACTTCATATACAAATGTCAAAAAACTTACTAAAATCAATGAACAGCACTAATAAAGCATCATTCCTACAGATCTTTAACTAAAAAAAGTTGGTTTAGGGTTTAGTTACTCTTTAAATAATAAACAATTTCTAAATTGCAAAATATACTCTATTGTGTCTTAAAAAATAATTGCTTTTTATACATAATATAAGACCAAATACATTTTGTTGGTATCTGTGAGAGAGAAACAGATCGTAATATCTGTCAAAGTCTATAAAAGCATAACTGTAACATTTAAGAACCATCGTAAACAGCAAAACGCTGGAGGCTTAAAATTGATTTAATACTAACGCGCAGAGATCAAGTGGCCTACAGGCACTTAAACTATATTTAGATAAGCTAAGAAAACAATACTGTCTGAGGAGAAGAGCCACATTGCTGATTCTCAGTAGCTTTAAGTAAAAATTATGATATCAACCTCTGATATTTTATTTTTAAACTCTTTTATATCTCTAAACGCAGTCTGGTCAATTAAACCATTAGGAAAGTCTATTTCCATCTTTGTCCATAAATTGGAAGCACTATTAAAAAGGAAATTGTAAGACTTCCACATGAGGACTATTTAAAAGGCTTCGATGGTATTCGAGTGGTACAATGGGATAATTCAGAAGCAGTTTAATTGCTTAGCAATCTAAATGTTACCTCAATTTCGAAATGCAAAGAGGCAACCGTAAAACATGTTAGGAATAATGTTTACAATGAAGTGTCTGTTTACAAGTGAAGTGAGTCCAGCAACTTTAAACGAAATGGGTCATTTTAAGATTTTGGATCAACTTTTGCTTTATTATGCATCCAATGTAAATGTGTTAATAAAAAGTCCAACATAACTGAGAAAAACTAAAAACTGAGCACCTTGAGTTGTTTATGCCTGACTCTCAAATCAATGTGAAATGCCATTCACACCTATTTCACAACCCTAATTGATTTTACTCAATTCATATTGATTGGATAATGGAGTGGGCGTTACCTGGCAGAATGGAGGAAGGTAGCTGAGCAAGAAGGTTTGTAATGTCAGATTTTATTTTGGAAAGATCACAAAGACACACTTTGTTTATTTTTTGTATGCATTGGTGATTTGTCTATAATAAGAGCGTGAATGTTGAATAAGAAGGTAAATATATATCTCTTTCAGATAAGGATTGATTCACTCCAGGTGACTCTAAAAAGAAACAAGTCTGTGGGCCAAAAATAGTTTCACTTGTCTTGTTGGCAGTCATCCACTTGCTCTTGCTATAGACATTAAGGTCAAAGAGAATGTCTGTGAGAGTAACATCTGATTTAAAGAGCCCGTGTGTCTCTGTAGAGATACGGAGCAGCGTCCTCAAGGGAATGTGTCTCAGGTACTATCAACGGCTTCCATTAAATTTAAAAATCCATCAGTTTTAGTGCAGCTATTCCCTGCAAAGTCGGAAACGTCAGTGGAGCATGACAGTGCACTTTAGCTTTTATTTTAGTCCCTACAGGAGTCTGTCTGTCTGTTTGTCTGGGTTCTTAACACTGGTGAATCTTGTTTTTATGGCAAATGTTCATGTGGCATAGAGAAAAAGACTTTTCTTTTTAAGATACATGAAGTACATATGTGAAGTTACAGCTCAAAATACCATATAGATAATTTATTACAGCATGTTAAATGCAAATGAGCTGATCCTCTGCCCTAAATGGCAGTGCCGTGGTTGGTTTATGCAGGTTGAGGGGCAGTATTATCCCCTTCTGACATCACAAGGAGAGCAAAATGTCAATTACCTATTTTTTTACATGCTTACAGAGAATGGTTTACCAAAACTAAGTTACTGGGTTTTTCTTTTTCACATTTTCTAGGTTGTTAGAAGCACTGAGGAACCAATTATAGCACTTAAACATGGAAAAAGATTTTCATGATATGTCCCCTTTAAGACACATATAAATGCAGGCCCGGATTGGCCATTGGGAGGACCGGGAGAATTCCCAGTGGGCCGGTCTGTTTTTTTTGGCCGCGAGGACCTGTGTTGTCATGCCGGGTTATAGGTTGCTGTCCCTGCCAGCACTTATCCAGCCCCACTCGCGTAATTTGCCGTTGGGAGATGTCCCCACCGCTTAATGCCCAAGTTGATCGTGTCCCGAGTCCCCACCACTTATTGGAAAAATAAGAACTGCTTTTTTCTGCGCTCGCCCGTGAACTTAAGTTTTGTTTCAGACGCATCTATATTTGAGTGTGCTTGTCGCGCATCTAGACTTAAAATAATCTTGATAGCGACTTAATACAATTGGCCTCTAAAAGGCAAAGGATCTACAAAGTCAGAGTTTTACTTTATAAAAAATCATATTCGTATAATACTTACTTTTTCCCAATAAAGTGATGAGTTTTGCATCAAATAGTTTTTTGTTACTCTTGTAGTTTTAATTATGACTTTATAGATGATTCATTGTTACAACAAAATGTTAAAAGTCCATTATATATGTGTTCTTTTTTGACAGAAGGTTGACCTACCTTACATTGTTTGGCAATATACATGTTACATCTAAGTACTAAAAAATTAAGATAAGGATTTTCCCTGTGTTTCCCATGCATACTTGATAAATCTTGCTATATTGTAAATCAGGGTTTCCAAACTTTTTCTACCCAACATGTAATCTCTAGACCCACAGTAAAAAAATGGAAATATATGGGAAAACATAAACACGTTCCCTTAATTAAATAATAATATAATATATAACATTATGGCAAAAGCATAACTGTATTTGCTGTATTTAAACTGAATTGGAAATAATGGCTGTGTCCGAAAACTCTAAATTGCTGCCTTCTGAGCTTTTATCGGCTTTCCAAGGCAGGAAGGCATTAAGGCATGTCCGAATTCAATGTTAGGTTTACTTCCTGTCTCCTGAGATACCTATGCGTGAGCGTTCAATAAGAATGTAATTGGTCGAGCCAGCCAGGTGGAGTTCGAAAAAATATAATGGCGGCCAAGGAAGCGACTGGAGCACAAATTTAGTGTAAATAATGGTAGATTTTCACTTTTTACACCTTTTAATTGCATTTCTAGTGAGAAATTAGTATTGTAGTTTTCAAATATGTGAGTTATCACAAAGGTGCTCTCTGTTTATATTTAAAAAACACGCTGCCTTTGAAGTGTGTCCGAAAGTCTTTAACCTTTTAAGCGTCACCCCACCCTATTGAGTTAAATCTACACTCTTGGAGCTTTCAAACAATATACAGTTTGTCATGATTAGATAAGAATTCATATGCAAACACTGAAGTAAATGTAGGCGTCCCGCCGGTGGGACAGTGACATTTAGCAGGATATAAATGTTTTGAGGCACACTCTCTTCATAAATGAACCAATTACTCTCCCTACATAGTTTATTTTATAACACACTGTTGAAATACGTATTCTAGAGGCTTAGACCTTTCCAATGATACATAGTTTGTAGTGATAGATTAAAATTTACATCAACAATATTAATGCAAACTTAGGTGTCCCGTATTCGGGACGGCGACGCTTAACAGTTACGCTGCCTTCATGTCTCCGAAGTCACTTTCCTCATGAGGCAGCGAGGCAACCAGTCACTGCCTTGAGTTTTCGGACGCAGCCAATATATTTAAAAAAGCAAGGCTGCATAGAACAGTGCACTATTGCAAGACTTATGTAGGATTTAATAATATTATTTTAATATAGTCAGTCATGAACTAAAGTGTGCCGGTTTAAGGCATGAAACTCCAGGACTGAAAATGAATCCCACTCCGGCCGGGTATAAATGTTGAGAAATTATGACAGTAATTCATTAATTCTTGTTTTATCTGTTGTAGTCTTTAATTCAAAGTAAAACACACATGCTGTATATTTCCCTTATGCACAGTGCACACACTATAAGCAGCAAAGCACTAATATTTAATGATGATACTTAATATTATTCGCAATCGAATAATGCTTATAATTTGATCACAAAAGAAATTAATACTGTAAATCTTCTCCACTTTTCCTCCAGTAAGGGGCTCATATGCATCGTAGCTTTATGGTATTCATCAATCTTCAAGTTCATGCGTGAGTTAATCAAAGTACTTAAAGACCAGGCCTGGTTTCTGTGAAGGTCTGGAAAGATTGATTCAGATCCCTGATATCTATAATGCACCACACGAGAAAACTGCACCCATATATTTTTTACACACAAAATCCTTCTTCCTGGCATTTTCCAATTATATTTCTTTCCCATGACGGATCTGTAGATCAATATTCACTCTTGCTATAGTAATAAGAAACATGACGTGGAATTTTACAGACAAGAGGACGTGATTACAATTATTATGACCTGATTACAAATGCATTTAATATTGAATATGCTAAACCTTCCAAAATTTCGCTTTTGGGAATAAATGAGGCTACTCTAAAAAAAATACTGGTGTGATGGTACAAAATGCTGCAATACAAATTGGTAAAAGCAGTGCACCAAGGATGTTTTCGACTGATTATTAACAAAAAAATTACTTGAAATTTATGCACATTTTAGATTTTACATACGTCAAATTTATAAACACAATAATATTAAATAGCACCTATTGTCCGATTCACGTTTTTACATTTCCTTTGATGTGTAAGTGTGTATTAGTAATGTTAAATGCAGGAGAGGCAGGAATTATCCAAAAAAACTTTTTTACAAATTTGTTAAAACTGTCTTTATATACCAATACACAAGTAAAATGCAAGTACTCTGAAAAAGAGAGTACAAAAATCGAGTGTCTGCAGACCTCTCACGACAAATTTTTCCATTCACTACACTACTCCCTTCTGGGTTTCTTCTAAAGCCACGCCCCCAAAACACATGAACGCGCGACGCCTACCAGCTCTGCTGGGAAAAGCATTTACCTCAGACAAGCGGAGGGGAAGGAGTGCGGTGCATGTAGTAACATCATGTCAGAATCACATGTAATAACACACCTAACTTTATCACTATGAATATAAACAAATAGGATGGCTTTTAGTACTCACTATTAAGCTAGCATATCGATACTGGTAAAGTTTAAAATATATTTTGTTTGATTCGGTAACAAACGAGCTAGTTATATTTATAAGACAAAGCTAAAAACAGATTGCATTGATACAAGTTTTTTTTATTACCATCAGTTACACTGTGATGAAGGTGAATTTCGTGGAAGATTCATAACATATGGTGTTTTGCATGGAAGAGTTCCCGTGATGGAAACATTGTTGACTCTGATGAGGACTACACACCGGAGACAATACCGCTACCACATCGTCGACTCTCGTTTGATTTCTTCGTTTATTCCTTTTTTTCCTTTGTTTGTCTTCGCTGACTGCATATGCAGGTACTGTGAGTTCTGAATGCTCTTTCTCTGCCAAACTTTTGCTCTTCCTAGAGTGCCTCGTGCACGTTCAAATCAATCGGGTGTGCGCATGTGTGGGCAGATCCCATAGCAACAGGGGTGGTGCCATGGTCGCAAGAGAGAGTTATAGTCGCGCAACCCAATCATTTGTTTCGTCCCGAAAGGAAATAATTAGCTAATAATTAGTCATGAAAGGTCTACAGACACTCGAGTTTTATACTCTCTTTTTCAGAGTACTTACATTTTAATTATGTATTGGTAAGTAAAGACAGTTTAAACAAATTTGTAAAAAGGTTTTTTGGATAATTCCTGCCTATCCTGCCTTTAAGGATATGCAAAAAGTACAAACCCCAAAGTAAACGATGACGTGATTTATCGTCTCCAACATAAATCTCTTTTCTTGGACTACAAGAAACACACAGATTATAGGCAACAGTTTACTTTCTGGGATTGGTGATGTAGAGAAGACGGACATTATCATAATTCCTCCCGATTCGTACTCACAGCCTGTAAGTTAACTCCTGTTAGGAACTGAATCTTTCAAACATGGTAAGGAGCGTCACATTTCCTGCTGACGTCAGAGGTATACAGGTCAATAATTTCAGTAAGAGAGTGAAATCTGGAGCTACAAAAATGTACGGTATGTGAAAAATAATGTGTTTTTTATTATACAAAATACACAAAATAATTATGTTTTATAGCAATGAAATAGTTGCTCTTTTATAAGTAATACAAATCTTGATCTCATGTTATAAGAATTTTATCCTTTATATTGATGAGCAGTAATGCAGTCGAAAACTTCTTATATAGTCTCGAGAGGACTTAATTGAACTTTATCATTCAGTACCAGACTTACATTCAAATTTATCTATAGGCAAAAGACAAACAGTTGTTGTAATTTTCTGAACAAAGCCTTTTGACCATGCAATGTGCGGCTATGTTTAAATCCATTGTCACACAGGACTTTTCATTCCATTGACTTCCATTTCTATGCATGCAAATGCAGCAGACTAATGAAAAAATATCGCATTTCGGTGCAAGTTCGGTGAACTGCAAATTTGTGTTATTTGAAGATACAAAGAATTGATATGTCACACTGACTTTTCAGGTTATTACAGTATTTCACAATCCCATCTTGTACAATAATAACAAAAGCAACAGTACTGGTGCAGGTGCATTAGAAGAATCCATGATGTGTGAATAAAAAACACTGACCATGAGCCTGAAAGGACATGTCAATTGCAATGCACACACTAATACTGTAAAATTGTATCTCCAGTGTAATGCCACAATCACGTTAGACATTTAGCATGCAAAACTCTTTGGAAACCCTATCGTACATGGACAGCAACCAAATATGATATCACACACTAAAGTCCATTGAAAAAGTCTTGAATGCTCGAGAAATTAGCCTGGGTTTTTAGCGGCATCTAGTGGTGAGATTGCAAAATGCAACCAACCTCAATTACGAAACGCCATGAGAAGCTACGGTAGCTATCATAAAACAAACATATCATCGTCTGAGACAACGTAAGGAGGAAACACAACAAACAACAGTTTGTCTGTTTAAGGCTACTGAAAACATGACGGCAACTTCCATGTATTTAAATAAAACGGCTGATTCTAAGGTAATAAGAACAATACAGTTCATTATGTAATGTTTTTATACACCACTGACAATCAGTGTTGGGGAAAGTTACTTTTAAAAGTAATGCATTACAATATTAAGTTACTCCCAAAAAAAGTAACTAATTGCATTAATTAGTTACTTTTCATGGAAAGTAATGCTTACGTTACTTTTAGTTACTTTTGCGTTACTTTTTCTTGGCTAAAGCTTGATCTCTTTCAGGCCTTGCAGGTGTTTTTATGACTGAAAAGTTCTCCCTTCAGAAATTGCATATTTCATCACAAAAATGTTTAGCTCTGGCCTGCCATCTCAGTTTCTGACTCAAACTGTTTCCACACAGGCACAGAGAGTGCATACGTTTAGTTTAATTCAGTACATATTTTTTAATCAAATTAATTAATATAAAAAAGTAACTCAAATATTAATGTGTACATTTAAAAAGTAATGCGTTACTTTACTCGTTTCTTCAGAAAAGTAATATTATTACGTAACTCAAGTTACTTGTAATGCGTTACCCCCAACACTGCTGACAATATAGTTATGCATATTATATTGCTTTTCTGTCAAGAGATACTTCTAAAAGTCCCACATTGCACATATAAGCAAGAGTAACTGCCATACAGTAGCACCACCGACAATTTTGAAAACAGTCCCCAATATATACTGCACTCATGCTACAAATATTTAGATACAGTATGTCCTCAAAATGTAGCATTTATGTAGTCAAGAGCAGGGAGGGAGGTGAGAGATGTGACTGGTTAGGCAATCCAGTAAACTTACGTGTGCACCAGGTCCTGAGGTCTTTCAGCCGCCTCTGGGAAAACTGGGTGAGGAGGCTCTCCGATTGGCATACAGCCCAGAGATTTACTGATGGCATGACTGAGTTTCTTTGCTGGAGACTTCTGCAAAATCAGAAAAACAAGCCCCAGAACCAATAAAAACACCAAACATTATTTACGTGTAAAAAAACGAACAAATACAAACTACAAAAAATAAGTTTAAGTAAATTTGATTCCTACGTATAAAGTCATAGACTCGGCAAGAACATTTTATTATACATCATTTCATTTGGAGTTAATAAAAATTTGCTCTGAGGTTATCGAGTTGTGGTAAGATATAGAAATAGCACTATTATAATTGGATTTGGGAGGCTGTGTGAATCGTTTCTCAAGCTGTAATTTCCAGCAGTGTGACTGAGCTCTGGGACAATGCCTGAGCATTAAAAAATGTAATAAATATAACTCACTAGCTGCTACCAACACGAAGCCTTCAAATACTGAATCAGGGGAGAAATACTTTTTAATAGAAAACACAAAATACCTTCAGAATTTACTATTTATTGGTATTTAAGTAATATTATCATTTTTGTTTCATTCTGTGAACTAGCAACATATAAAGATCAGATGCAGAGCGATCCTTAAAGGTGCAGTGTGTAAATTTGAGCGGCATCTAGTGGTGAGGTTGCGAATTGCAACCAACGGGTTAGTATACGGCCCCCCCTCGATTTTAAAACACATAGAGAAGCTACGGTAGCCGCCACCGGACAAACATGTTATTGTTGGAGACAACTTGGTAAAAAGAAATTGTCCGTTAAGGGTTTCTGTAGAAAAATGGCGGCACAAAATGGCGACTTCCATGTAAGGGGACCCTCTGTGTATGTAGATAAAAATGTCTTGTTTTAAGGTAATAAACACATAACGGTTCATTATGAAAGGTCTTTATACACCACTGATAATATAGTTCTGTATATTATTTTGCATTTCTGTCAAAAGATCCTTCTAAAAATTACACAATGCACCTTTAAAACTGACACAACATACGGCTGTTTGCCCTATGGCGATACTTCCGGGTTTTATAAGTTGCGGAAGAGCGCCATCTGGTGGATAATAGCAGTATTGTGGAAAGCCGGAAATACTCGACATTGGCAGGGAAACGTTTTTCTTGATGAGTTAACTCGTCAATGGCGGGGACAGAGTTAAGGTAAAACAAAATCCAAACCCACATGGCCCTGTGTGAAGTGTTTGCCCCCCTGTTAAAACATAACTTAACTGTTGTTTATCACAGTTTATCAAGAAACCCCTTAAATAGGACCTGCCTGACAAAGTGAAGTAGATCAAAAGATCCTCAAAAGCTACAAGTCATGCCCAGATCCAAAGATATTCAGAAACAAATGAGAAAGAAAGTTATTGAGATCTATCAGTCTGGAAAAGGAAATAAAACCATTTTTAAAGGTTTGAGAATTCAGCGAACCACAGTGAGAGCCATTATCCAAAAATTGTGAAAACATGAAACCGTGGAGAACCTTCCCAGGAGTGACCAGCCGACCAAAATTACCCCAAGAGCGCCGTGACGACACTTCCAAGAGGTCACAAAAGACCCCACAAAAACATCCAAAGAACTGCAGGCCTCACTTGCCTCAGTTAAGGTCAGTGTTCATGACTCCAACATAAGAAAGAGACTGTGCAAAAATGGCCTGTATGGCAGAATTCCAAGAAGAAAACTGCTGCTGAACAAAAAAAACATAAAGGCTCGTATGAGTTTTGCCAGAAAACATCTTGATGATCCCCAAGACTTTTGGGAAAATACTCTATGGACTGACGAGACAAAAGTTGAACTTTTTGGAAGGTGCGTGTCCCATTACGTCTGGCGTAAAAGTAAGCATTTCAGAAAAAGAACATCATACCAACAGTAAATGGTGGTGATAGTGTGATTGTCTGGGGCTGTTTTGCAGCTTCAGGACCTGATAGACTTGCTGTAATAAATGGAATCATGAATTCTGCTGTCTACCAAAATATCCTGCAGGAAAATTTCTGGCCATCTGTGACCTCAAGCTGAAGCAAACTTGGGTTCTGCAACAGGACAATGATCCAAAACACACCAGCAAGTCCACCTCTGAATGGCTGAAGGAAAACAAAATGAAGACTTTGGAGTGGCCCAGTCAAAGAGGTTAAAAAGGTTCATGCTCAAAAACCCTCCAATGTGGCTGAATTACAACAATTCTGCAAAGATGAGCGGGCCAAAATTCCTCCACAGCGCTGTAACAGACTAATTGCAAGTTATCACAAACGCTTGATTGCAGTTGTTGCTGGTAAGGGTGGCCCAACCAGTTATTAGGTTAAGGGGACAAACAGTTTTTCACACAGAGACATGTAGTTTTTTATTTTGTTTTTCCTTAATAATAAAAACGGCATGTTGTGTTCACTTGTGTTATCTTTGACAAATGTTTAAATTTTTTGGTGATGTGAAACATTAAAGTGTAAAAAATATGCAAAAACATAAAAAAATCTGGAGGGGGGGCCAAAACTTTTTCTTATGATTGTATGTATGTCCTATATAAATTCCAATGTAAAACTCACGGGATTACATGTAAAAAGTAAGTTTTTCCATAATGCACTGCACACCCAGTAGAGAGAGTAAAGTGTTATGCTTATATAACTTATACTGAAAATATGTGCACTAATAAAAGCTTGATATCTTAAAGGGAAAATAAGTAGGATTTACCCCCTTCTAGTGGTGAAATTGTATTTTGCAGTCAAACGAATATTGCTCTCTAGCGCCTCGCTTTTCCAAATGCGTGTTGCAACTACGGTAGCCGTTATGTAATCACTGATCTCCTTGTCTGTTTCAGCTAGTTCACGTGTTCTGAATGAAAACGCGTTGTGAAACGCTTGGTAGGGTAGTGCTTTTTGTCCCTCTCTGCTATTATAGTTTATGATAAGGTGACCAGAAGTCCCCTTTTTCCGGGGACAGTCTCGTTTTTTGGTGTTCTGTCCCCGACTGGAGCTGTCCCCGGAAATGTCCCCGTTTTACAACACGACCAAAACAACCAGCAAATACACTGAAAACCCGATTAACATAGCCTTTGTAGTACCAGACCGGAGCAATCATGTAATTATTATTTTCACCAGCAGAGGGGGCCGCGAGCTACACTGATAACTTGGTTGCGCGTCATTGCTTTAGTGAAAAAGAATTTACTATGAGACACACGAGAAAGCGCCATCAAGTTATCATCAGATATGAAAACAGTCAAAGTTATCGGGGGTTAAGGTACTAACTACTCATGTTAAGTAATAAACCAATGAAGTGAACTGATCACAGCATGGTACTGAGCATTTGTTTTGTGTAGGCTAACATTAAATATTTTACACTTTGCATGATTCCTTCTGTTCTTCACGTTTACAATGCTATGAAATCAGCTGAAGTAGTGTAATGTTTGATAAAGTATGTCTCTGTGCAATTTGAATATAAAAAAAGGGAAAAAATTTCAGCTTTTACATTTTTTACATTTCAGCTTCAGAAATTGTTCAATTAATTGAATTAGAAACACTGCAAAAAACGACTTTACTCTTATTATTTTTCTCTTGTGTTCAGTACAAAGATTAAAAAATTCTTATATCAGGATGCATTTTCTTGATGAGCAAAATGACCTAAGAAAATAAGTCTAGTTTTTAGACCAAAAACATCAAATTTGTTTTTAAAACAAGCAAAAAAAATCTGCCAACACTTAATTCAAGAAAAAATTTCTTACCATTGACAGATTTTTTGCATGTTTTAAGCACAAATTCACTTCAATTTATTATTTTTGGTCTTAAAGCTAGATTTTGTGTTGGGGGATTTTGCTTATCAAGAAAATGCATCCTGAGATTGAATAGTTTTTGGATATTTGTACTGGAAACAAGACAGGAATGCTATTAAGTAAGAAGTCAGTCAGTCACACAAGAAGAAAACTAAAAAAAAAGGGTTCAACTTGTCCCTGTTTTTTTATTCATGGATAACAACAAATTATATTTTAATGCTATTTTGACCATTGAACTAGGAAATGTCCCCGGTTTTCATTTTAAAAATCTGGTCACCTTAGTTTATGAGTATGGCGGAACGACATGGAAGCCTCCTTGGACTTACCCGTTCAATGTAAGTAAAGAGAAAAAATTCTAATCTTACAAAGAAAAGTCAGATCACTGGCAGAGGTCACTTGACACCAACGAGGACATATTTATGAATAAAGACATTGATTTTGATTAATGAAACACTTAAAACCCTACTTACTGTCCCTTTAAAGAGACAGTACGTACCCATGAAGAGTGCTCCTTCATCTGGTGCTGGTTGCTATGGGGACCGCTGGCATGACCACGCCAGAAGCAGCTCTGACAAAGCTGGTAACCATGACACTGCTGGCAGCGGTACCGGAAACCCATCATGCTCTCACTTTGGCAATATGAACATTCCACTGGATGGAAGACTGTAATATATAAAAAAGCATTCAAGGCATTGCAAACATTTCATTTTAAACACATTTTCAGCTGTGTCCTAACTAATGTACCGAGTATATATACTGTATATCATTTCTGTCCTTCTGAAAGCTTGCATGTCCAAAATTACTCACAGAAAAACATTTTTTTTTTTAAGTTTTTAAATGATTACACACTGTTGTCTAAGTTGACAAGCACTTTTTAATACCTTTTATTGGTTAAATATTTGCAAAACCCACTGACAAATATCACATTAAAATGGAAATTTCTGGGGTCTGCTGGAAGGCAGAGAGAGGATGTTGCAAGCAGGCGGTGTTTTTTTTTAGCACGACTGTT
Source organism: Misgurnus anguillicaudatus (assembly GCF_027580225.2). Lineage (NCBI taxonomy): Eukaryota > Metazoa > Chordata > Actinopteri > Cypriniformes > Cobitidae > Misgurnus > Misgurnus anguillicaudatus. Next base: position 23,175,343 of record NC_073343.2, on the reverse strand, counting down.
GTAAGGCGAGAGCATCAGCCAACGGTGCTCATTTTAATAAAACTTTTAAAAATCGGCTACGAGTATTTGTGTCCTCCTTCTAAATTTTAAAAAGATTTGCCTCACGTGACATAGTGACTTGGCAATGAAGGCGGCTTTAAATTGCTAATTTCTCTGGATTCAAACATTGTTGGAAATATTTGAGATAATGTAAGTACACAAATAAAAAAATTTAAACACTGTGCTAGTGATTTTCTACATTTGTGCCTTTAATTAGTAATGCAATAAATTTTTAGACAGTCTGATTTAAATGCAATGTTGATTCGTAGTTAATTACTTTTTAAGTAACTTACCACACACTGTTTAACAACAGTATGCCACAAATCAAACCAGCATCAAACCTTTCTTTGCGAGAGCGAGACACACGAGCCGATTTGAAACAGATTGTAAAAACCCACATACAATCTCACACGCCTCCAAACGCAGCTCGTACCGTTCTCTACATTAGCGAGTCGGTGCATGAGAGGTAGCCAAACGAGGCACTGCGGAGGTGGATCTGCCATCAACACATCCAAAAACGTATTCAGCAAGATCTTCTTCTGACAAACAACAGATAAGACACTCTCAGTAAAAGCTTAAACAGGCTGAATAAGATACGAATCGCTGCTATCTGAAGGAGATTAGTGTAGTCACCTGCTGAGGAAAGCATGTTCTCACAGAGTGCTCGGTGTAACCGAATGAAGGTCCCTCGAACACTGCCGTAGGGAGTTTCAGCACTTCCCTCAGGAACTGGTCAAACTTGGCAAAGATCATCACCCCGTTGGAATCTGAAATCTGGGAAAATATATCTGAAAGAAAAGTCAAACAAACGATGAGAATTGATATTTTGTCATTTACAAATCATATCAATCATATATAATGCATGAGGATTATATTATTTATGTTAATTGCAACATAAATAGGAAATTCATATTGAAGATTGGCTTCGATGCCCATGCCAGAGATTACTAATATTTTACATGAATTTACATTTAAGCTCCATGAAATATTTTAGACCATTTAGATTTTAGTCCATTTTTAGTCCAAGTTTGTTAGCATTGAGGTCATCTATATGTTAAATGTTTAATTATTACACAGCAATTATTATACTTTCTTTTGGAGAAATTGGGAAAAAAAACAAGATGGCATTTTAATATAAAATCATTTGTTTGTGTTTAACTAAAAAAGAGAGTCATATACATTTGGGATGGCATGAAGGTGAGTAAATTATTTGAGTGAACTATTCCTTTAAGAGGACAATCTCAGTGAGTCGTGACCATTTGGCAAAGATTTCAATATTTTGTTAGTTAGAAATTGCAATTTTGTGTTTACCCCTAATGTACAGAAGGGGGTGCCAAACACTGAGTGAACATGGGATAAAACTTTCTGAATTAAAGAGCACCTATTTTATTGCTAAAAAACAACATTATTTTTGTATTTGGTATAATGCAATGTGTTTGCGTGGTTTATGGTTAAAAAACACATTATTTTCCACATACCGTACATTTTTGTAGCTCCAGATTTCACTCTCTTCCTGAAATGCACAAATTTGAAAAGCTCTGTGTCCCTGATTGGCCAGCTAATCTGTACTTTGTGATTGGCCTGAATACCTCTTGACGTCAGCTGGAAACGTGACACTCCTTACCATGTTTGAAGGATTTGGTTGCAAATTTGATAATGTCGGTCTTGTCTACATCACCAATCCCAGGGAGTAATCTTTTGCCTACAATCCGTGTGTTTGTTGTAGTCCAAGAAAAGAGATTTAAGTTGGAGACGATAAGTCTCGTCATCATTTACTTTGGGGTTTGACCTTTTGCATATCGTTAACATGTACTAATACTAGGGTTGTGACAATTAATCGAGCAAATGGGCGTTTTCTCAATGAATGAATTTGAATGAATTACGGTGAAATGCAGCCACATCCAAAAGCCAGGGGGCGCTCTCGCTTAGAAACATCATTTTGCCACAGAAGAAGTAGCATTACTAACACTATTCCATAGTGATGGAAATTTTCGTTCATTTAGGTGACTCGTTCATTTTCAGTTCGTTCACCAAAATGATTTGTTCAGATTCGTTCACTGATTCGTTCAGTGACCATTTCTTAATTTTACATAAATACGCCAATAGGTGGCGAAGATGTGTGTCATTATGTGTTATAAGACAATGAAAGACTTTTTGCAAAAACTCATTAGTTTTTAATAAAGCTCAAATTGTGAAATACTAAGCATAATTTTATCAAGCTACAGAATATATTAAGACACACGTACATTTATAGTACATCTAATCTGGATTTGTTGTAAATAAAGACTCCCGTGCTGTGAGTGATTGGCATTGTTTACATTGCACTCGCTTTTTTGTAAGATCCCTCTCATTCATTAAGTTGTAACTTGTACCAGTCATTCAGTTTGTTTAAGAACGCGAAACGCGATCTCTCTCTCTCGTTCATTCAGACTCAAAACAGCGGCTCGGTCACGGTCAGTGAAGGGCGTATTCATTCAGCACGTTAAGCCAATCATATGCTCGGCCACAGCTCATATTCGATTGCCATCGGCTTGTACTTTTGTCACTCTTTGAAGGCAGAAAGAAAGCTGCGCTTCATTTGTCCGTGCTCCTCAAGAAGGGAGGGAAATTTCAGTGAACGAGAAATATGAGTCAATGGATGGCGTGAACGAGAACGATTCGTTCACCTAAAAGATTCGTTCAAAAAGAACGATTCGTTCACGAACGTAACATCACTACTATTCCAGGAAATATCTAGAGGCATATTTATATCGCTGTACTTCAGATTGTTTCAGGTATTTTCATGATAATAAATAATATTTTAAATGATTGTGTTTGACGAGTGTTGCTTTTTTAAATGCACGTTATAAACGACTCAAACTCGTAGTGATTTTAAATTGATAAGGACTTCCTTCCTTCCTTCCTGATCACGGAGCCGTAGTACATGCACAAGCTGTGCATGAAACACTGAATCGGAGCCTTACGATTCAGAATCGATTTTAGACAGGTCTTTTTAATGGGAACGCGATGCATCGATGCACATCCCTAACTAATACACACTTTCACACCAAAGGAAATAAAAAAACGTGAATCGGACAATAGGTGCCCTTTCAAGATTGTGCATATGATATGGCTCCAAAATACTGTAGGTTTAAACGATTTATGTTATTTTACCTTTAAAAGTAATACATTTTTGCAAAGAAAAAATGGCAATTTAGCAGTTACATCTATATTTTTAATGCTAACCATACACCTTAAAGGACAAGTTCGGTATTTTACACTTAAAGCCCTGTTTTCAGATTGTTTATGATGACATAGAACGGTTTTGACTGAAATTTCGACATTTGCGGCTGCCCCGAGAATTTTTGGGTGTTTGTGTTTCAGGTCCTACCTTAACAATGGGTTTAATGGTGCACTGGAACAATCCTTTCTAAAATGCATTAAACTTTCGTTTACAAAGATGTGAAACTTATCAAGTGGTCAGGGGTGTTCAATGATATGCTCTGAAAACAGGGCTTTAAGTGTAAAATACCGAACTTGTCCTTTAATATTGTAAAGCATGGGTTTCGCAGCTGATGATTCTCAGGGTTAGGAAATATTTTTTTTTCTCTGTAAGTGCCTCTTGAATAGTTGTTAAACAAGTATAATACTTACAACGTAATTTGTCAAGTATTTTACCACCGCACATGGTAGCTAACATGGCCTTCATGGCAAACACTGTAAGTTTCCCGTGGCCTTCACTGAAACACAAAAAACACATTATCAGAAGATCAAGTTTTATGAATTATGGATTCGTCAACGTTGCGGCAGAATTTGAACATTTCTCAATTTTTCAAGCGCCAACGCGTGCGTCAGCCAACCAGATCGCCTTATGCAAATAACCTAGTGGGAGCCAGCCAATTATGTTTATGCAAGAACGGAGCCTGTGTTGCGGCCACTGTGACTGGCTGTTGGCCACGCTTCAGACAAGCCTTCCATCAAGCGTTAATGCTTTCACCCCATGTAAATGTACCGTAAAATGTCCAAGCAAATATGTACCGCTTTAACAAACTATACTATACCAATTGTACCAATTATTAGATTATTAGAGAAAGTCAATAATGAAGTCCCACCCATAAATCCAATGTCACTGGGGCAAAAGCAGATTAAACATAAATATACAAATGGGATACGACTTAAACTCAGCCGAATAAATTCATACGATGCAGCCACCTTCTAAAATAGTTACTGTAAGTAGCCATGTAATTGTGTCGGCAAACTCCACCCCCTCCCATCTACACACCTGTCATAAGTAGCTACGATGAAGTTCAGCAGCAGACCGATGGACTGGTCCACGTTTATCTGGTGGGTGGTGGGCAGCCGTTTGTTCAGCTGGTAAAAGATGGAGGACAGAATGGTCTCCAGGCGTGACACGTTAATTTCGGCGTTGTGGTCTAACGTGCTCAAGCCATTATCACGAAAGGCTTCGATCATGTTCCACACGTCCACCAGGTGAACTGCAACAGGGAGAGGTCAAGATTAAACCTGTTAAATAGAGGACTCTAGAAAAAGTTCAAACTATGAAAGTTTAATATGTTAGTAGTGGAAAATAAATTGTTTTTCCATACAAATAAGCAGGTAACAAAGAGTCGTTTTAAACCTACATGTACAAATAAGGTATAAACACACCAGCCGAGTTTCCACTACCCAAATGAGGTTCAAAGAAGTGTGCTCAAATTCACCCATAAACAAATTAACCATGTTTTTTTTGGTAAAAGTGTAGTAACCATAGTAGTTTTACTACAGTAACCATAGATTAATGGCTTTTGAAAACTATAAACCAAAATAAACAATAGTTATTTTGTGGTAACAAAGGTTTTACTACAGTAAAAATCAGAAAACCGTGGTTAATTTTCGTAAGGGCCACATTGAATCTTATTGGTTCTCGTGAAACTCGTGTCACAAGATACACAAGAATCAATGAGAATTAACGTTATTGGTGTGCCTGCATAGTGCCTATACTGAACTTACCACACTGAACTGTATGTTTCAATGGATATGTCGCGACATATTAATTGCTTAATAAGCTAAAAATATCTCTTACAAGCGTATCAATTTTATTCAGTAGACATAAATTAGGTCACTGGAGTCATTTTGATTACTTTAATGGTGAATGGGTGTCTTTTTGAGCTTTACCATGTTGGTTCCCGCAAAAGAAGATAACATGATGGCATTTTGGTGAATGACTTCTTTATGATCATACAAACGAAGTTGTCACTGTTATAACATATAAATCTGTGAGCATGAATGGAACTGAAGATGACAGAATAAATCCAAAAAGATCATTGTGGTTGTCAGTGACTTTGGCCAATGGTAAAATAGCTCTTGTTTGGTCGTCATGAGAGTTTCTGCAGCAAGTCTCAGAGAAGCTGTGCTGCCTGAACCAGTCATCTGGTCTTGAATCCCTCTTGCGTTATCCCAAGTCAGACAAAATTTCGAACTGACATGCACTGAATCAAGTCAGACGCCGATCGATCTGCGCATCACTGCTTAAAATCGAACACCTAATGATTCGTCCCCAAAGAAAAGCCAAATGAGGGATGAGCTGAATACCATGAACTGTTAGTTTAATTCAATTTTATTTATATAGCGCTTTTTACAATGGTTAAATAGTTATAAACCAGCTTTATGTTAATAAATTCAGGAGAAAACACAAAAAAATCGGTGGACAACAGAGTACAGTGGCTAAGATTAAACCGTACTAGCGAGCGTAGTAATAATGTAACGTATAGAAGAGAGTTAAGCCAATGTCAGCTGACTCCCTAGGGGTTGAAAAACACTCCTAGGAGAAAAAACCCTATTTTTAATGAGAGGAAAAAGTCCAAAAAACTTAATAGCTGATTCTATAGAGGATATATATATATATATATATATATATATAGGTAGGTAGATTAAACATGGCGGAATCTGAATCAATCGGTGTAAATCCGGATCAATTTTGGACTCTACATCTGACTAGTTGATAACCCATGATTTATATACAGTATGCAATTTATTGCAATTAACTTAATATTGTAATAATAGAGTCATGCAAACTGGTTTTACAAAATATTTAGTCATAAATTTATTCTGCCCCATTTCAAGAATGAGGTCCAATAGCTTTTGAAAATGTACAAAGTACATCTACAAAAAAAATACTTACGGTTGCATCTTTTCTGAACAAATCGCAGCTTGCATGCCGTCCTGTACGTTGAGAGACGAATAACATCAAAGTTCTGTGCCCCTGGTGAAAATGACATACATCATTTTTTTGGCACTTTGAAGTTGCAAAGGGATGTAATTAGTAAGGAGGAGCGGGGTAAGTTGTCACACTTTTCACACTGTCTAACATTTATTGAGCGCCATACATCACAATGGTATAAATCTGAAATGTATACCATATGGTATAAATCTCATATGTTGTATTCATTACACTTTCATATCTTATCTCATCTTATCTCATTACGCAGTTGTAGACTAATGAATAGAGAAGGTTCACTTGTGACAATTTGCCCCATCGGCGGGTAAGTTGTCACACTAGATTATCTAAAAAGAGGAACAACTACTTAATTGTGTTGATTGATTTTTAAATTCAAACCAGAACTGGAAATATTAACTCTTCTTTTTACACTGTGCTTAACCCTGGGTTATCTTCATTCTAAACCCTGCTTATAGCCCTAGGTTAAAGGATTAGTCCATTTTCTTTAAAAAAAATCCAGATAATTTACTCACCACCATGTCATCCAAAATGTTGATGTTTTTCTTTGTTCAGTCTAGAAGAAATTATGTTTTTTGAGGAAAACATTCCTGGATTTTTCTCATTTTAATGGACTTTAATGGACCCCAACACTTAACAGTTTTAATGCAGTTTAAAATTGCAGTTTCAAAGGACTCTAAATGATCTCAAATGAGGCATAAGGGTCTTATCTAGCGAAACGATTGTCATTTTTGGCAAAAAAATAAAAAATATGCACCTTTAAACCACAACTTCTTGTCTTCCTCCGGCCCTGTGAAGCGCCAGCACGACCTCACGTAATACGTCATCACGTCAAGAGGTCAGGGATGACGTATTGAAACTACGCCTCAGTGTTTACAAATGTGGAGAAAGAGGACCGTTCCGACGTTGTTGTAAGTCGAATGATACTAATTAATGTCATTGTGTCAATTTATTGTCTAAAATGGTCCGCAAATGTGAGTTTCATATATGTAACACGTGACCTTTCGACGACATTACGCAATTATGGAGGTCGCGCTGGCTCGTCACACAGCTGGAGGAAGAAGAGAAGTTGTGGCTTTAAAGTGTTTTTTTTTCTTGCCAAAAATGTCAATCCTTTCGCTAGATGGGACCTGTGTGCCTTCTTTGGGATCGTTTAGAGTCCTTTGAAACTTCAATTTTGAACTGCATTAAAACTGTTAAGTGTCGGGGTCCATTAAGTCCATTAAAATGAGAAAAAATCTGGAATGTTTTCCTCAAAAAACATAATTTATTCCCGACTGAACAAAGAAAGACATCAACATTTTGGATGACATGGTGGTGAGTAAATTATCTGGATTTTTTAAAGAAAATTTACTAATCCTTTAAGGATCGTTCTAAACCCTGCTAGCCCTGCTTGGCCGCATTGCGGTGCCAATTGCATGCAAAGTAATCATTTTTAACATTCATACCAGTTGTATTGCATAAATTTAAAGTGATAAAAAAATTAGATAAGAACATTGTGCTAACGTCATTTTAAAGCGATCTTGACCGCATGTGACCACCAAGTTGACTATAGAAGAAGTTGTCACACAAAGTGGCTATTTGATTTTAGAAAGAGAGCCTCTAGTGTTGAAGTTATGAACATTGTGACAACTTACCCCGCTCTCCCCTATTACTGTAACCACAACATGCACAAACACATTCCTATACTTTATATCAACATCTACTGTAAAGCAGCTACAAAATATGCTTGTACAATACTTCTTTAAGAAGTAATGGAAGTTCAGTTTGAGCCATTTAACAGCAACAGTTGATCTGGGGCCCCTTGGGGATCTGTTGTTTGAACTAAAAATATTTTTTTAAATATTTGGGGAAAATGAAATCAGGCATCAAACAAAAATGCATTAATAGGCTTATAATGAAGAGCATAACGTTCCTAGTTTAAAATATATTAAACAATTAAAATGTTATATAAGAAAAGCACCTTTGTAATGTAACTATAGCAAAGTACAGTATGTAAATAAAGTCTTAATTTGATGTCGTTACATGTTATGGGGGTCCCTGCTCCTCCTCTCTATCCAATAAGGGGTCTTTGGCCTGAAAAAGGTTGAAGACCTCTAACTTGATTCTGAAGTTTGTTTAAATCAGTTCTGTTTTATGACTATAGACACTAGTCCATACCAAAAAATTGCTCCATGGCAGAGAAAGGTGAATATGATTTGACCAGAATCTGTGTGGTGTGTAATGCACTGTGCAAGAAATATTTAAGGCTGTTGTTGTTAACTCTGAAAGCAACTTACTCATCTCCATGAAGAGCTGTCTCTTCTCCACCATGGCCTTACTGCTTTTACTTCCCTCTTCAATCATTCTGCACAACATAACAAAAGGTGTACCACAGCTTATAGCAACAGCCTAGCAGAGGCATTACATTCAAGATTGCATTGAAACATATCTATCTATCTATCTATCTATCTATCTATCTATCTATCTATCTATCTATCTATCTATCTATCTATCTATCTATCTATCTATCTATTACATATTGTTACACACATTTATATTCCAATATAATTATTCACCTGTCAGGCTTGCTGGGTTTCAGATAAGGTGATGCAAAGGAACCAGGAAGGGCCTATAAAACGAAAAAGAGGATTTTGAGGTTGACATCTGGGGAAAGACCTCCCCCCCCCAACACAACCCACACACACACAAAATAAATCCCTGATTCACAAAAGGCCATCTGAGTTCTCTCGCTCCACGCAAGTGCTGATTATGTATGACAATAGTGTCTTGAAATGGCAGCATCCTGTGAATTAATGATACAAGAGCCGCTAAGGAGCCACTTAATAGTGACATGCAGAGAATGCATCATAGAGCCAATGACTGTGTAAATGTAGGTTAATACTAGATGTTCTCCTTATTTGTTTAAACGTGCAGCAAGTAAAAGTGATGTAGGGGTTACTATGATGTTTTTGTGTAGTAGCTGTTACATCATCAACATAAAGCATTACATCAGCCCTCTGCTCACATTTATTCGAGGTATCCATCAGTTAGCATCAGCATCCACAGATCACATTCAGCCAATGAATCCACACTAGTGCATTATGTCATCCCTTACCGTAAAAGACACCGCTGACGTTATGACTTCTGCCTTCAGTTTATTCATTTCGTGTTGGTAATCTTTAATTTTGTGTAAATATGGATTTCTGGATGAAGAGGCCCACTATATGTGGTAGTTTAAGTAACACCGCATCTCTAAATGATGACAGAAGCGTGACTCAACGTAAGGACTGTCCACTAAGCACCAAAAACACAGTGGCATCTTCAAAATAAATATATTTAAAAAAAAAATCACAAATGCACCCCATTGCGTTAATATGTTTACGTTTATGCGTACATACATAGTAGGCTATATTAACGTATCCCTGTGCACGTTTACATTCATAAAAATTATGTATAAATAGGCTACAGACGAATAAAACACAATTATCTATGGATGTGTTTGTTTTGTCGTGCGGTTGTATGTCAATGATAAAGCATCATTAGCAGATGATCTTACCAGCGGGAGGAAATCACGCAGGTCGCGCGACCATCATCATCAGCATCTGATGAGAGCGATCAACGCGCTCGGTTGCATGTGTATTACAATCTTCATCATACCTATCTCTCGATTTGTTTTTCTTTAATACCGACTGACAATCGCACTGGGATTAATCCGTAATTTGGACGAGCTGCGCTTCCCCATCGTCACATTTGTGCCGTGGTTACCGTTCCGTAACTGCAGTAAGGGATGAAGTCGCCCACTGCGCGAGCGCTTCTTTGAGCACCAGCCAACAGCAGAGGACAGCAGAGCGCTCCTCACTTTATCATTACACAGCATCACTGTTATATGCACCATTTAGACATTCATTAAATGTCAGTTGCCCTATAAGTTTTATGTAGCCTAATGCTATGCAAATTTTCTGATTGTGTTCAGAAAAAAGTAATTTATCAGTATTTTTTACTTTTATGTACACCAAAAGACCAATTTATAAGTCATTTACTGGCCAACTGCTACACCGTTTACCTTGTTTTGCACAAATCTTATTCAATTTTCAGCCAAGCCTTTATTATATTTTAGGCAAATCACAAATGCTTCTGTCCAAAATAGCTTGTTAGTTTATTAACAAATCTGTGGGTCCTCTACAGTCACAATGAAATTTAAAACTTTAAAGGAAAACACCACGGTTTTTCAATATTTTACTATGTTCTTACCTCAACTTAGACGAATTAATACATACCTATCTTTTCAATGCGTGCACTACATCTTTGTACAGCACGTTGTGAATGTGTTAGCATTTAGCCTAGCACCATTCATTCCTTAGGATCCAAACAGGGATGAATTTAGAAGCCACCAAACACTTCCATGTTTTAAGTATGTATGTATGGTGGTTCAAAAATAAAACGTGGAGATGCAGTAACATCATCACTCCTGACTACTCCCCCTTTTGCTCAAACTTCCTTCATTATATGCACAGGGCCGGCGCCACGAGGGGGCGTAAGGGGGCGTCGCCCCCTCATCGGCACTCTATCGCCCCCTCAGATCACCATTAATGTTGAATGGGATTTTAATGATAATATTTTATTGAAAAATCACATTTGCCTTGTGTATGTCTTCCTAAAGTGAATTTTACGGTCTAATTATTTAACAAAACAAAAAAATCAAGTGTGCATGTATTCTACCGTGACATTAATAAACACACGCCCACTCCATGGCTTGTTACACTTCAAGCGGCGCCACTAGAACTGTGAGGCGAAGACGTCAAAGCGCCGCGAGAGCGAGACGAAATTACACTTTGCATGATTTCTCGAATCGTTCTCGCGGTACTTTGACGTCATCCGGCTGTCGGTTCCTGCAGCGCCGCATGGAGCTGAACAAGCTTATTGTGTTGACGGCTTGACGCACGTCGACAATGAGCCCGCGTTCTCAGTCTCAGCTGTAAATCAAGATGTCGAAGTGCGAAAGTATATCAAAAGTTACAGAAAGGAGTGGGAGACCTGCCCTGTAGCAATGGATATATATGTAAAATAGCGCTGCAAATTCTGAAAACCGGACTCCGGATTACCACACATCATTTAATGCCGTGGCGTGGATTATTATCGGAGCATTTCAGGTGCACAGAACCAAATGTTCGGCTGTCATGTCAATTCTGGCACCATGAACTTCAGCCAGACTGTACATAGTTTCGAAAAGTTCAGATGTTTATGTTCTTCAGCATCCTTGCAAGTTAAAGTACAACCTATTATTGTTCTGCATTTAACGTTAAAGGTAAGCATACGATCTCCCTCTCACACACACCTGTTTATCAGAAGTAAAATACTTGTATTATTATTAATATTAATAGATAAAAAACAGACATTGAATTTATAATTAACGAATAGGTATTTGAATTAGCCTATCCTAAAGCATAGCTAAATGTGTAAACGAGTTATTGTCATTTTGCTATTGTGGTTCTCTATCTGCTGGTGTTTAATCGCTAGCTTATGGTGCATTACTTGTGGCAGTTAAAATAACTACGTTAAATGATCAAATTGAACCAAAATTTTGATAAAATGTTGCGTTTGGACCATTTTTGCGCTAGAAACCATTTGCAAACACTGTCCCCCACCATTACGTAAAAATTATTTGCACTACGGACTACGTCTGGGTCTGAACTTCAAATGAGCAGTGTTGTGCTGTTAAGTAACGTTATGTATGCTTTTTTGTTGTTGTATATAGTAAAAGTGTTCAGATCATGTACGTTGCTCACTATAGCTGTAGTTTTTGTGGTTGTATTACAGAGATGTTTGTTTATAACACGTTTAAGCTTAAGGGACGTACCAAAGCTATATGTATTTTCTAGCTTGGGGAATTAAATGCATTTTGTGTGATCGCCCCCTCTGGTATTTAAGACGCCCCCTCATCAGCGCTCAGCTGGCGCCGGCACTGTATATGCACCCGAGGTCATGCTGCAAACTAAGGGGTCTTTCGCCATACAATATTTTTATTATTTTTTATCTGCTTATCACGTTTTGTTTTGTGCCACCATACTTACTTGTGTATCTACTCATGCAACAGTCTTTAAATAGGAAAAACATGGAAGTGTTTGGTGGCTTCTAAATTCATCCCTGTTTGGATCCTAAGGAATGAATGTGGCTAGGCTAAATGCTAACAGAGTCACGACGCGCTGTACAAAGATTTAGTGCATGCATTGAAAAAATATATGTATTCATTTGTCTAAGCTGAGGTAAGAACATAGTTAAATTAATTTAATTTGGTGGGATTTTTTTATTATTCATGTGCCCTCATATTTTTCATCAAAAGTGCAAATCTCCTCTTCTCCTCAAAAACAATTCTCTGAACTTCCGGCCACAGGCAGGTGGGCGGAGCCCAGTAAAAGATCACAGCGATTACCAAACAGCAACGTGACACAACATCCAACGATCCAATCAATTCTCAATGTCCAACCCTACCTTATTCATTTCCAATGTTGGGGGTAACGCATTACAAGTAACGTGCATTACGTAATAATATTACTTTTCTGAAGTAACGAGTAAAGCATTTTCTTTATAAATGTACACTTTAATATTTGAGTTACTTTTTTAAAAAAGTAATGCGAGTTACTTTTCAGTTTAATTAATTCAATTTAAAAATAAAATAATGTACTGAGTTAAACTTAACATATTAACATTAAATTACCTAGAATAAGCGGGAACAGTTTGTTTCAGAATCGGAGATGGCAGGCCAGAGCTCGACATTTTTGCGATCATAAAAAAACACCTGCAAGGCCTGAAAGAGATCAAGCCTCAGCCAAGTAAGAAAAAGTAACTTAAAAGTAACGTAAGGATTACTTTCCATGAAAAGTAACTAAGTAACGCAATAAGTTACTTTTTTGGGGAGTAACTTAATATTGTAATGCATTACTTTTAAAAATAACTTTCCCCAACACAGAAGCCGTTTCACTCGAATATACGTCACGATGAGGAAAATAATGACAATCACTACTTCGGTTTCATTGTGAGTTTTTTGTTAATAAAAATTATTTTGTTAACGGTGCACTCTAAAACCAAATGGTGCTAAATAGCACTAAAAGTGGTTCACTGGCTTGTAATCATAAAGGAACCATTTAAAGTGCCGTATAGCACCTATGTAGTACCTGTGCAGAACCATATTGTGCTATAATGATGCTATATCACCCCTGTATGGTTCTTCATGGGTGCTATAGAGCACTTAAAATGGTTCCCCTATGATTACGAGCTTTTAGTGCTATTAGCACCATTTTTTTTTTGAGTGTGGTTACCAATTATAATTAAATATATATGGTATATCAGACAATATCTAATATAAGGTATAAGATAAAAACACCCATCACTTCTTTTGTTTTGCTTTCTTTTATTTATATAGTTTCTTGATAAAATACACTTTGTTTACAAGTGCTTATTACAATTACTATTTTACATTCACCTTTATTTTACATAAAATATTTGACTTTTTTAACACAACATACACAGTGGAAGCAATTCTAAACTCAGACAAACTTTTCCCCGTGACTTTTGATAAAGAGCTGTTTTATTGATTCTGAAACATCAAGACCTCCTGCATTAATAATCACATGATTTTAGAGGAATATACTCAAACATGAATTAAAAATGTAACTTTTGTAAAATATCACAGGCATATAAAGTTGGTGGTAAAATGGAAAGTCATGCATTGCAACTCTCAAGAGTTGCTTGTTTGTAGCTCTGACAATTTGCAACATGTCAAAGAATTAATCTAAACATCAGCTTTGGGACTAAAAATGAAATCACTTCTAAGGCCTGCTGTTTTGTATAACAGACGTATCACAGTTATTGTCTAGCGAGTCTCTTGTGTGTTTAAATGTGGCATATAAATACACATGGAAATGAAAGCAACAGTTTATAGTAAGCGACTGACGAAGTAAACAAACTCTATCCCATCCAGAAACATTTAGCACAACCCAAACACCAAGCAAGTTTAAGTTTTATTCATACAACACAAACACCTGATAGAACTTTTCTTTGTGTCATTTAGTAATCATTAAAGTGATCTGTAAATGACCGACACATAAAAAGTGAGCAACAACAAAAAGACCAAAAGACTCAAGGGGTCAGACTATCACAATGGGCCCAGTACAAAACTGTAAAAAAGTCAATGTACACCTTGGACAAAGATGTACATAACAAAATGGGACATCCAATATAAAGATATAGCAAATACCCTGTTTCTTAAATGTTTTGTAAATAGACTTTTATTAAAATATATTACTTAAAATATATTACTTTGTTTAACTAGACAGACATTACAAACAAATTCTGATTATCTAGTCCCCATACATTGACTTTGGTATATTACCAAGCAAATTTTATTTAAAATCTTTAACATTTCTTGCCTGGAAGGCAAATGATTGAACCAAAAATGACTGATTCAAAGATGCAACAACTAGTTTGTTAGATTACCTGTATCAAAATGTACCTGTTTAGCAGGATTGTTTCATACCAAGATCCTAAGATGACATTGGAGTGAAAAAATCAAAAGTTTAGTTTTTATGTGCTCACGCGAAACCTTCATGTGCAGATTTTCTTAAGTTTAGTTTCACGTGCGCGCGCGATATAGTTTCACGTACGCATGCAAAACTAAACGCAGTAGTTTCATGTGCGCACGCGATAGTTTCACATGCGCACGCCTTAGTTTCACGTGAGCACGCGAAACTACACTATTTAATTTTTGCTCCATGTCCCCTTAGGGGCTCCGTAGTTTCAGGACAGTACACAACATTTAATTTTGAAAAATGAATAAAAGTATTTGTGTATAAACGGTTACAAAGATAAAACCCTTCGAGTAAGGTAGACAATCGGATATGTTTAGGCAAGATACAGAAAAGCTTTTTGAAAATGGATTTTTAGTATAATCGCAAAGAAAGTCACTATTTACAATATAAAACATTCATATTTTCCTTCTCAAAAGGTTTTACTTCATTGCTCAGCATTATTTTTTCCTCTGATTCTGATTTAACGCAAAAAACTAAAGTTATATGGACTACTATCTACTATTCCATTTAGAGGCAATGTCACTTGTGTGACGTAAACAACTTACATGATTAGACAAAGGCTATTGAAATGATTAAGACCTGGTTTTGCTCCTGAGAGGGTACGATTATAAGTGCTTCAACTCTACTTATCTTTAACAGTTGCCATTTTCGAATGTATAGATAATCGGCAAAGTGTGTTCAAGTCCTTTGCAGTTTTCCGAACATAAATAGTGCAACCCTAATAAATCTATTATTTAGGATAAAAGGGACAATAATGCTCTTTGAGATTTATAAAGAACAAGACTAACTGTATAAATACTCTAAAATGTACAAATTATTGCCATTGTCAATTATCAATATAAATTTTTTTTATATTCCCCCACACACAAAAAAAACCCTCATATGTAAGAGAAGTTCTAGCCTGTTAATTTACTCAACAAAACTCCCTTCTGTTCTATAAATAATGTTTTTTTAACAGTACCATATATAAGCCTAGGTTAATTTATTAGGTTTACATATTCACAGTAATTCTGCGAAGTAACTGGTATCTCAGTTTCCGGTTTAAAGGCTTAACCTAACCAACAAACAAACAGTTTTGCATGATAAGCAAAACTTAAACATTGGTGTTGCCTGTTTCAGCATGCTAGTGTGAATTGATTGTGAAAGATAATTTCCAAAAACATATGGGGTAATAATGATTTTTACATCTACAAAAATAGTAGTAAATCGATTTTCATTTCTAAAACTTTGTTACAAAAATATAACAAAAAGAACGAGCCTTAATAATATTGCCAGTATTCAAGGAGTTTTCAGTCTAAACAAGGTGCTCAATGAGAGAGGGGAAGAATGAATCGGAGTTGCACAGATTTCATACCATGCTTAACATGTACGTGTGCAAGAAAAACAAGGAGTACAAACAGCACAATAGCCACATGAATAGCTTACCACAGCAACAGACACTGTTATCCTCATTGTAATTGCTTTTTGAATGATCACAGTTGATGGTAATCCTCATAACCATTATCGTACCACCAAACATGAGACACATAGTTTGGATGGGCCAATGCAATCATCGTGACAGAATGCGCCACATCCCTTGCACACAATCATGGCCTTTAGCCGACAGTAGCACTTTGATTGTACATCCTCCATCCCAGAGGTTTCTATGAAGGCTTGCTCAGGTGAGGTATCACCCTGGTTGCTCTGATCCAGTAGGTGACCAGCAGGTATGGCAGTGACAGTAACGGAAAAAGACATCATGCTTCCACCAGCCGCACTGCTGTCGCCACTGCAGGACACAGCAGTTGGAGAGGTTGGAGTGTCGGCTATGCTGTTATTCAGTGTGTGTGGAACGGTCATGCTGATGGTTCCACCATACTGTGGGCCAATAACAAGTTCTTGGCCATTTTGTGTTTTTTGAGAAGTGAACGTGTGTTGGTGACTGTCAGCTAACTGATATGGCTCTGATTTACCCTGTAAACTGCTGCAGCTATCAAGCTGCTTTCTTGAGCAAGTTTCTTTGGTTCGAGTAGAAGTGCTTACTTTGTTGGATAAACAGCTTGTTGACGGAGATTCAGATTTTACACCGGAACAGGTTTGTGGTGCTACGCCCTCAAAATATCCCTGCGGTTCTACTTTGACCCTTGGAGAATTTAGGTGTCCTCCAGATGAGGTTCCTTTCACACTCTCATCTTCAATTTTCTCTTTTTTCAAGTTAACAAGGACTGTGTTATTAACTTGATGTGGCCTTTTGCTGCTTTCAGACCCTCTACCATAAGTGGAAACGTTGAGGAGGTAGTGTCCCGTCATTGCTGGCTTGGCCATCCTCTTTCGCCCAAAGATGCCTAGATGAATACTCATCTGGTCCTGGTTGCCCTCAGGGGGTCCTAACTGAACAGACTGAAATTGGGAGAGTTGGTGGCTTGAACCAGTTTGTTTCTGCTCACATTTGGGCCTTAGTGGCTGAAGGATCTGGTCCTGAGTGGTTTTGAACAGTTTGTCCACACTTACTGGAGATCTAAGTTGTATCATAGACTGACCAGAAGGAACCTGGTGCCCAAATTTGGCATCTTCTTGGTTTCTAGGATTCTCCTTTTTTAACCCAGCTGTTGAGGCACAAATCTTCCCTTTATCTCTAGCAGAAATGGCCACAGATTGAACCTCCATCTTGGCTAGTGGCTTTGGAAGGATCTTTTCCAAAGGAACCTCTTTACCCTGAAGAAGCTGTGTGACCAGAGGATTATTTGCTGGGATTGAAGAGCTAGGCTTGGTCATTGCAGATGTTTGATGTGCTCTCTGGTTTTGTGCAACTGCGTTTGAGACAGTCATGTTTTCTGCCTGACTAGAAGATGCTACAATTCCTTCAGCACTGAGGCTATACTGTTCCTTTACCAATGGATTCGATGCACACTGTGTGATTTGGGACCCCAGCAAAGATCGATTTGCTTTTATAGAAGCCTGGTTGGCACATAGGCCTTGAGTAAAACCAACATCTGAGTGTCCAGAGGAACCTGAGGAAGGAGGCGTTTGTGAGGAAGTATCTGGAGCAGGAGATCCAGAGCTCTGTTTTATGGGTGAGACAGATTGACTTCTGCTGCTTGCTGGTGAAAACTCTTCTGACAGGGATCGAACTGGGGAGGGTGTGGAGGTACTGGTACTTCCACTTGATGATCCGGCTGCTGCTGCGGCAGCACGCTGTGCCCGCGCTAACTGGGCTTTTGCCTTGATGTCAGCAAGAGTCCGTGCCCCAGTACGACCAGGTCTAATGCAAGGTGGTGTCAAGGGGATAGGAGTCCTTGGAGATGTCTGCTCAAAAGATGCAGGAGCTGAGAGAATTCGTGACACTGGTATCTGCAAATATTTAGAGAGTGTTTCAGTGTTATTATCAAAGTACCACTGTAGTTAACTTTCAGTTTTACCTAATTAATGCATTGCAGTAAACTAGCCATCATAACGCTAAGATGTAATGGGTGGCTGCCAAGACATGCTATGATAAAGTGTTCTGTGTGGTTGCTAGGGAGTACTAGCGTGTATAGTGTTAACGTTATAAAGACAGTGTGCAAGGTTTCTGTGCATGACAAATTTTTAGGATGACGAATACGGAAAAACACTTACGATAATTTCGAAATGACTTCAGTGTGCAAAGACCTTAAAGGATTAGTTCACTGTCATAACAAAATTTCCTGATAATTTACTCACCCCCATGACATCAAGATGTTTATGTCTTTCTTTATTCAGTCGAAATGAACTTACGTTTTTTGAGGAACACATTTCAAGATTTTCCCTCATAAAGTGGACTTCAATGGAGCTCAACAGTATTGCAGATTCACTGCAACTTCAAATAGCTCTAAACAATCCCAACCGAGACACAAGTGTCTTATCCAGCGAAATGATCGTCATTTTCACCAAAAAATTGCATTTCTCGTCTTGCACTGGGGTGCGCCTTTACGTACTTCGAAAGGTCGCAGATGACGTATACAGAACCACCGCTCCAATGTTTACAAGTGAGGAGAAAGAGGAATTGACGTAGTCGTGTCAGTTTATTGTTTAAAATGGTCCGAACGTGTGCATAACCTGGAAGTGGCATGCGTGACCTTTCGACGTGATTACGTAATACGTAAAGTCGCAGATGCCCAGAGCTAGCGCAAGACGAGAAATTGTAGTTATAAAGTAAATATTTTTCTTTTTCTGGCAAAAATGATGACCATTTTGCTAAATAAGGACCTTATGCTTCGGTTGAGACGTTTGAAGTTGCAATAAAACTGCAAGTTGGACAATACCGCTGGGGTCCGTTGAAGTCCACTATATGGAGAAAAATCCTGGATGTTTTTCTTCAAAAAAATGATTTCTTATTGAGGAAACAAAGAAAGAAATAGACATCTTGGATGACATGGGAAAATTATCAGGAAAATTTGTAAACTAGTCCTTTAAAAAACTTTGGAAAAGAGAGTCGGGGCGAGTAACAAAACACACCTGTAGCCAATCAGCAGCAAGAGGGATGTCCACCAACCGACATCGTTGCCTGGGTTGCGTATGTGTGGGGCGGGTCTATCAAAAGAAGGTCTAAGATTCTATAGGGGTAGGGGCATGTTTGTTTAGGTGATTTCAAATGTCAACATGTGCTTTCAGAGATCATGCACCCCGCCTTTAAATCTTAATAATTTTTTTCATATTTCATGATCAACTAGGCCGGTAAGTAGCACATCTTCCATGTTGCACAACATCTACAGTACAAAGGGTTCGGGATGGGTTTGTTCTAATCCATACTCAAACTGAGCAACGATAATACTTAGCAATACTTAGTGGCCTTAGCAACTGATGACAAATCTAAGAAATAAATATAAAACTTACTTTGAGTGGAGGTACTCTCTGTTCTACTGTTTCTTTAGCTGTCACTGGGGGTGAAACTTCTAGTGGAGTGACCCGAGGCTTTTTCTCTGTTACGAGTTCTGTATCCTGTTCACTGGAAAGTTTCCTCTTCAGTTGTTCAGATGCGACGGCAGGTATTGGAGATCCAGGTTTGTTCCTCTCTATTACTGTCTGTCCAACCTCAGCCACAGGGCCTTCGTCTTTAGTAATAGGTGTATCGTTTTCATTCAAACAGGTGTCCACTGGTTCTAAAGGTGTTTCTGGAGTCTTACATCTGATGTCATTCTCCAGTGTTATTTCACTTTGTGGTGTGGGCTCTGCTACTTTCTGAATAGGAGATTTTGGAATCACTTCTTCCATTGCTTCCTTTCTGTCTGGGGTTGATTGTACTTGCTCTGAAATTGAATGTTTTACTGGCTCCTCAGGAGAGAAATGTGTTACTGCTGGTTTGACATCTCTGGACCTCAACTCCATGCGGCTGACCTCCGCCACAGGGCTTTGTTTCTGTGACTCTTTCACAATCTCTGGCTTTTCTGATGGGACTGTGCTTTTAGTTGGTTCAGGAACGTCTTCAGCCTCTATCAGCTCTCTGGATTCTTCGATACTCAATCCAGAACTAGAACAACAAGCAGGTTGAGACAGAACATATTAAATGAATGATTACAACAAAAAAGTAGATGCTAACTGATTTTATTGTCCAGTGTGGTGGTGGTGGCTGGCGTACTTTTCACCATAGTAGCTTTCAAAGAAATGTTCTTTCCAAGCCTCCACCTTTTTTTCCTTCTCAATTTCTTGTCGTATTCTCAATCTCAGCTCAGGTGTAAAATCACCTGAGATTACAAAACAGCTTGCATAAGTTGCATATTGACTCTTAAGTCATTCGCATTATTAAATGTTGTTTTAGCAAGCAAAAAACAGTACAATTGTATTACTGATAAGCCAAGACATTAACTGACCCTCCGCCAGTCTTTCCTTCCACGATTGTGCTGCAGATGTAAAGAACTCATTGTTCAAAGCTGAACTAGTCACCTTCAATGCTCCATCCATACTAGCCTGAAAAAAAATAACCAAAATTTAGCCTAACTTAACAAACATGTTCAACAAAGCAGGGATGGTCTGCGTTTTGCTACCTGCTGGTCAACCTCTGGGAGCATCTTAAGAAGCTTTTGTTGACAATCTGTAGGTAACATTGAGAACGTGTGCTTATTGATCAATGCTCGCAGGTTGGTGTTGACAAGGATAGAGTCTGGTGTTTCAACATCTATCTCACACTTCGTACGCCTCAGTTGTCCTGAAAATCAAACATGGTCAGTTACATAATTGTATGTGCTAACACAAATGACATTGATAAGTAATAAAACTCACTGGCGCTGAGCCGACTGGTGCGCTGAGAAACCTTTCGGGCACCAGCTGTGTGGCACGCATCTGTTTTGATAGAGGACGATGAGCTGGAGGTAGAATTCTGTGGACTAGCAGGGCAACGCTCGGCCTGTTTGAGCTCCCAGGCTGCAGGACATTTAAAAATAAAACTTTTTTTACAAATTTTAACCTAACTTCAATATCAACTGTACTGTATGTATTCTATATTATGTACAGCAGGGGTCTCAATCCTGCTCCTTGAGGGCCACTGTCCGGTTTAGCCACAAGCCTAATCTAAACCCCCTGCATAAACATTTCAAATAATCCTTAACACTTTGATTGGCTTAACATATCTTTCAACTTATAAAACATGGGTACAATCCCAGGAAAAATTAGGTGTATTCAGGGTATATTTGTTGTCACTCTAACTTGGTCATCCAAAGTGTCCGCCAAAACATGCTTTCGTTTTGTGGCGACAGTCACACACAACACAACACTGACACCTGATTTAAAAATGTAACTATAGGTTGTAATTAGCTGCTTGACCCATATGGGGTTATTATTAGAGGAGGACAGGTTCATTTAGCTGAATCAGGTTCAGGGGCCCTGATTTATAAAGCGTGCATACGCACAAAACGGGGCAGGAATCTTGCGTACAGCAGTTCCCACGCAAAGGTTGTGATCTATAAAAAACAAACTTGACGGGAGAATAGGCTTGCTAGGTGGGATCTGAGGATGATTCATGTATGCACACTTGCAGGGGGAACATTGCTTTGTTTTATAAGTCTTAATATTTTTTGGCGTATGCCATTTTAAGGAAGGATCCTACGCACAGTTTTATAATGAGACCCTTGGGCCTTACCCAAATTCTACAAAATAGCATCCCTTCAGAAGCCAGAAGAGACTTCTGCTGTACAGCACCAGTCAAAAGTTTGTATACATGTATGATTCCCATGATCTTAAGATCTCCTGGCTTTCTATGCCATTTTGCACCTTATTATCTTTATGTGGTCAATACTTATTCCCTGTGTCATTTCACTTTATTTATTAAGACTCAACTTGTATACTTAAATGTTCTGATTTCTTTGTATGAATTCAATATTTGGCTTGATGGCTACATCTGGTGGAAATTTTGTGTCAATAGCCCACTTAGAAATCCCCTTACTGATAAAAATGCTGATGTGTCAAATACTTATTTTCCCCGCTGTATTTCATACTTCGAATATTGTTATTAAATGAAAAGGTGCATTCAAACTTTTGACTGATAACATGCATGCCTTTTGTTTCATACATGATACCCCTATGAAGAAAAAGTATTATTACATCTAAACAGCTATCATTTTTAAATTAATCAAACAATGTATTGTGAAATCATACAAACGGCATAAAATACTGAATGTACGGGATTTGGAGGTGGATGTGTCAGCCTTGAGGAGCAGCCGTGGACTTGAGGTGGTAGGAATTCCACACTGCCTTCGCTGATTCCTCTGCTGCTGTTGTTTGAGTGCCTGCAAAAAAGAAGAATTCCCATAAATCCACGTTACATGACACAGGTTACCATGACAACAACAGAGGACCTCAAAAACTCAAGGTTAGTGGTTAATATCATAGTTGGACTATGTGATGGTATATAGTACCATGCTAAACAATATATATATATCACAGTAGGTACAGTATACTGTAGGTTATGTGGACAAGACTGCTTCATTGTATTTGCACATGACAGCAAAAAAGAAATGTGAGATTGCAAACGATTGGTTTCTATACATGCTGAGGCATAGATGAAGTTGTCTGAGACGTGGAGAGGCACAAGGTGAAGTTGCAAGCAATGACACAACCTTCCGCAATAAAACAAATTTAATTGATGTGCAACAATCAACAAGTTTTGGAACAATCAACGTGTATCTATTTAATATGCTTACTTTTTTCGTTAATTTTAACGCTTTTTAAGACTTTTTGTTTTATATGATATACAAAGTGAAACTTGTTCATTTGGTATGATTAAATGTGACCTTGACCTTGAAACCCAGACCAAAGTCTCAATTTAATTATGAGATTTGAAGCATCAAAGTTTAATTTCAATCATTGATTTTACTTTATTTCCAATCGTTGACATGGCCTTAGTCAGTATTAAAGGGACACTTTACTTTTTTGAAAATATGCTCATTCTCCGGAAAATTAAAAGTTGTGATTTTCTAGGCAGATATTGCTAGAAACTATACTCTCATTCTGGTGTAATAATCAAGGACATTGCTGCCGTAACATGGCTGCAGGAGGTGCAATGATATTACGCACTGCCCAAAAATAGTCCCCTTGGTAACTTTCAATAGCAGCGGACTATTTTCAGGCAGTGCATAATATCATTGCAACTTTTAATTTTCTGTCTGTCTTAGTACAGGATGTAACTACAGAAGAGTCAAGTTTTAAATAGGAAGAATAACGAAACTCTTTGGTTATTTTTAGCGCGATGCTAATGGTCTAATCAGATTCAATGGATTATGCTAAGCGATGCTAAAAGTGTTACCGCCAGACCCGGAGATTAGCTGAATGAATTCCAAAACGGTAAAAATCAAATGTTTAACTCTAGGGGAGCAGAAAAATTAACATATTTTCAAAAAAAGTGGAGTGTCCCTTTAAAGTTATATTTTCACAGAATGTTCATCACATTACGTATTTTGTGTAGAAAACAGTAAATCTAAATGACTTTAGCTGGGTTTTCACATCTAATTAAAGTAGATTATCTAAAAGAAAAAATTATCATCGTATAAAATACAGAAAATATTGGTATAAAATCACAATTCACCCCCGATTCAGTAATGGCAGGTGTAAATGGCAGCACCTGTTTAAGGGCCTTCTTGCTGTGTTTCTGTGATGGGGACATGAGTTTGCTGCTAGAGACTGATGGAGATGCGCAGCGCGACTGCGGAGATGATGGCTGAGACTGTAGTTTTGAGGACACTGGGGATCATAGGAAAACAATATAGTAAGTGCATATCTGTACATCGTACACATGAATTACCCACATATGAACATGCATGCAAACTTAATTTCAATTTTCAATGGCAAATAATTTCAATCCAAATACACAATACAGAAAATATTTTTAACAGATTGTACCTGTGTCCAGAAGGACATCAATAAGCAACAAAACATAAAATGACAAGGGGCCTCATTTTTAAAACTGCGTATGATCCATACTAAAATTCTACGTACGCACAAAAGCCAAAAATGGGATACGCTAAAAAGTATTAAGACTTATAAAATAAAGCAATGTTCCCTTTATAAATCACAGATCACCTGCAAGTGTGCGTACATGAATTATACTCAGATCCCACTTTGCAAGCCCATTCTCCCAGCAAGTTTGTTTTTTTATAGATCACAACCTTTGCGTGGAAAATGGCACGCTTTATAAATGAAACTCCAGAATTTCATTATAAACTTCTAGCATACAACAATCATAAACTTCTATTCAACCACAATGTCTTTAACTGTATTACAACAATACAAAAAAGTCATTCAAGCACTTTAAGCAAAAGTGTAACTATTCATAAAATTTCCAACACTTTGATTACATACTTTAAATCTATCAAACCAAATACTTCAAATCAAATAAACCAACAATGCTCATGAATAATATGCTGCCACTGCAATTATTATAATTTCCTGGTATTTGCAGAGTTTGTTTCTTCCTCTTTGACCAACAATCCTTCCATTTTCAACATTAATAGATAAAAATGTTACTTACAGTACTTGGTTCTGCATGAATTCACAATGCTCAAGTGCATTTTTATGAAATACTTATATGAACATTTCTGCAAGAAGGCTTGATGTAAAGCCTGTGTTTGGCTAGATAGCGTCGTACTTCTCTCAAATGAGGAAGTAGTATCATAGTAGTATGCAAAGAAAAACAACCAAGCTGAATTTCCTGTGTTTTGCATTCAGAGGATAATTTGACTTGAAAGGGGTGGAGCTAAGCTATGATGTCATATACACATGTATCAGACTGCATACTGCATCCCTTGCAATGACATGAAAATTTTTATATAACTGAACTGTCTTTAAATATAAAAAATATTCCTGCCTTAATATTAGTGGTAGACCAATATATCAGGTAAAACCAATAGTTAGCTGATGTTTAGCTTAGCAATTTTATATTCTCTAAGTGGACAATTACCAGTCGGTTGTTCTAAAATCTACTGACAGCCCTGTCCATTTTCACCTTACTCTATTTATTTATTGGCACTGGCCATTAAAACCCATAACAATTGATTAAGATTTAGAGATTTATAAGCTTTTTGATCACGGATTATCTTTGGATGAAACATTTCAATAATCATATAAAAGGCAAAACTCTAACAGCACTTAAATCACATCTAATTTGACTTGTTATAATTTAGCAAGGCTTTCTGACCCACTAATTAAATTTGCAGTATGTTGGTTGTAGAGTTTTAATGTTTTGATGCAAGCGTAAATACATAACTAAAGCATGTTTTAGTGCAAAAATACTAACGTTTTTGCAATATTAAAATGCAGAGACAACCGAGTCAACTATTTCTAGACTAATTCTCCCAAATAACGTTATTGCACTATTAAAAAAAAAAAAACAATAGTGTACATTTATGGCACGAGTTATCTGTGTGTCAAACGAATTAAAGATGGGGGAAATGTTCTTAAAGTATATAAAGTTTTATTGCAACATCATTTGGTGCTGTTGATAAATTACACACCTAGTTTAATTAACCAGATATTGCTATTAAAATTTTTTTTACCTCTCCTTGTCCACCTTCCTCTGCGTCCATCTTTGCTGTTGGTGCTGTTATTTTCTGTACATGGGGTATCAGACATGTTGTCGCTGCTGTCGTCTGAAACCTCTTCTGACAGTTCCTTCACCACATCTGCAGTGTCTTTCTGCTCACACGCAAACACAAACCACATACATCAGTGGCCAGACATACCAAAAGGGCAGATGCTAATTTAAAAACACATTTAAAATTACATTACTGCTTATGTAAATTACATCAAAGGATTGGCATGTGAAATATAACATGAGAACATGCACAGCATAAATACTGTATGTAAATATTGTAAATTATAAAGATCATTTCATCGCAAGAAAAGTATATTATTTACAAGTAACAGGGCTTAACGCAAATAATTTTTTATTCACCGGGCCAGTGGTTCATGTTTTTACTTGCCCTGCCAAAATTTTCACTGGCCCCAATAAAAAAATGTCAGTGTCACATATTTACAAATAATAATTCAAAAGTCAAATATAATTGTATACATATACAACAGACATGTTCCAATGAAAAAAGGTTCCCAGCTCTTCTGCTTTAACTGTAAACTGACAGCAAACTGTGCAAAATATTGCATTGTTTCTTTCGTCGTGTTTTACCGAAATAAATGTCTGCTTCCAAGATGTTAAATAATATGCATTGGAGAAAATATATTTTAGTGACTTAGGGTGAAGCACTGGCCCGATCGGGCAAGTTACAATACTTTTTAATGGCCCGAACGTCTCTCACGCTTGCCCCGGGCCACCTGGGCAGTCCTTTATGTTGAGCCCTGAGTAATAAGCATGAATTAACTGCTACAGTAATTGGTAAAGTTATGTGTTAGTAAAGATAATATGAACAAATATGAATTTGATTTAAACAGAAAACTGAATGCATATCAGAAAACCCACATCTGTTTATTTGGCAGACACTTATTTCCAACATTCAAGTTTAACAAATACATTTTATTAAAATAAGTATTAGAGTATCTCTGACACACAAAACTATTCCTGTTGGCAACAGGGATGCTTAAAACCAGTGGTGGCCAGTAGCCCGTCATGTGTGTCGTTCGTAATTTCAAAATATGTGTTTGGCGCGTCGAGTGAACCTATGTGCGTCATGTGTCTTGTCAAAATAAGTGCCTGCTGCAGACGCGTCTAAAGGGTTTATGATAAAAGAGACGCTCGCGTTTGCCAGATACTCGAATACTCGTGCGTAATCAGAGTTTACTGTTAAGGGAGTGTCTTGCGTGTATTTTGTGAAGGTGACCGTCTCTTTTATCATAAACGGTTTTGACCCGTGTGTAGCAGGCACTTATTTTGACAAAACACGTGATGCACATGGTTCACATACTGTATGAACCATATGTTTGCAACAAACACAAATTTTGAAAACATGAGCAACACACGTGACACTCCGAACACATATTTTGAATTTGCGCATTAAATTTGAAATTGTTTTATGCCATGACTTTTCTTTCGGGGAGGGGGGGGGGGTTGGGGGCATGAAGAGATGCAAGCGATTCTGGTTTGAAAAGCTTTAAATGAGGTGGTGATGGCGCAGTGAATAAGACACACGCCTTTGGTGCGAGAGACCTGGGTTCGAATACACTGTGACAAACCATTGTCTCCCTGACATATATAGCAATTGTGAGTCACTTTGGATAAAAGCTTCAGCTAAATGAATAAATAAAAATAAAATAAATGTCTACCAACCTTCAGTGTATAGACTCCCATTCGACCAGGGACTTTGTAGAAGATCCCTTCCTCTCCACGTGAGTTTGTATGAAGCATGGCATTGAGACAGGCAAGAGGGGATGTCCCACTAAACAATAAAAAATCAGCTACTTTAATCAGTGTCACAACTTATTTGTTCAACTACATAAATTACATTTTTAAAATATAGCTGCAAGCAGCGATGGCGGGCCCTCGCACGTTTTTTTACCGCTTCACTGTGCCTCCGAGAAAACGATGCACGGTGGGCATGTGCATCAAGTGGGTAAATATCTGTGGAGTATTACATGTTGCTACTGACCCATTTGGGGACTGTAGGTAAAAGAGACCCGACATTTTAGACAAATGGGGGCGCTAGTGAGCCACTTAAAAGACACGCCTGACCTTTTTGTTCACACTTAACAGCCGACACCTCTGATGTGTGTGCCAAATGTTAGGTTAATCTAAGCACGCCAAGAGCCCTAAATATGCCTGAAATAAAAGTAAAGTTTGGGGCGTTGCCATGGGAACAGCGTTCGAGATATCAAAAATCCCTTCGCAATTTATCATCTACAATGTCTCAACATCATGTTGACCCCTTTTGGTGTCAATCGCATGAATATTCTACAAGGAGTATTTAAAAGAACATTGCATGAAACTGTCAAAAAAATCCACCTTTGTGACTGACACACTTCCTGGGCCTGGTGGTGGCGCTATACCCGAGACTCACAATAGGCACATCGATGCGTTCGGAATCTTCAGACGAACAAACGTCCTGCGTATCATTACAATAAGACATTTTTTGCCTTAGATATTAGACACTTCCTGTTTCTCTGATTTCGCCATGACTTTGTCGCTTCGCCATGGCAGAACCGTTCGAGATATCAAAAATCCCTTCGCAATTTAGCAAGTACAATGTCTCGACATCATGTTCACCGCGTTTGGTGTCAATCGCATAAATCCCCTAGGAGGAGTATTTAAAAGTTCATCACATGCGTTTTTGAAACAATCAAAAATGGCCGACTTACTGTTGGGCGGAGCTAATAGGTTTAAGGGCGAAAGTTGTTCGGGTCGATGAGTTCTATATGTGTACCAACTCTCGTACATGTGCGTACATTTTTGCCCGATCTGTGCCCCAATGTTTGTTTTTGCATTACAGGGGGCGCTACAGAGCTCCCTTGCCACGCCCGTGGTCCGGCCTTTGCCCGGACTTGATGGCCGACGACTCTGATGTCTGTGCAAAATTTCAAGAGTTTTTGAGTATGTTAAGGCCCCCAAATTGCCCTGAAACGTAAAAAAAAATAAAAAAAAAAAAAATAATAATAATAATAATAATAAATATAGCTGCAAGCAGCGATGGCGGGCCCTCGCACGTTTATTTACCGCTACACGGTGCCTCCGAAAAAACGATGCACGGTGGGCAAGTGCATCAAGTGGGTAAATATCGGTGGACTATTTTATGTTGTTACTGACCCATTTGGGGACTGTAGGTAAAAGAAACCCCACATTTTAGATAAACGGGGGCGCTAGTGAGCCACTTAAGAGACACGCCTTTATCTCACCTTTTTGTCCACACTTAACAGCCGACAACTCTGATGTGTGTGCCAACTTTTAGATTAATCTAAGCACGCCAAGAGCCCTAAATATGCCTGAAATAAAAGTAAAGTTTGGGGCATTGTCATGGGAACAGCGTTCGAGATATCAAAAATCCCTTCGCAATTTATCATCTACAATGTTTCGGCATCATGTTGACCACTTATGGTGTCAATCGCATGAATCCCATACGAGGAGTATTTAAAGGTTCACAGCATGTAACTGTCAGCCTTGAATATGCTGGAAAATGAAAGCAAAGTTTGATGCGTTGCCATGGGAACAGCGTTCGAGATATCAAAAATCCCTTCGCAATTTAGCAAGTACAATGTCACGGCATGATGATCACCACGTTTGGTGTCAATCCCATGAATCCCCTAGAAGGAGTATTCAAAAGTTCACCGTATGCATTTTTGAAACCATCCAAAATGGCCGACTTACTGTTGGGCGGAGCTAATAGGTTTGATTGTGAAAGTTGTTCGGGTCAATGGGATCTATATACGTACCAACTCTCGTACATGTGCCTACATATTTGCCCGATTTGTGCACCAATGTTTTTTTTTAATTACAGAGGGCACTACAGAGCCCTACTGCCACGCCCGTGTTCCAGCCTTTGCCCGGTCCTAATGGCCAACGACTTTGAGGTCTGTGCCAAATTTCCGGTGTTTTCGAGCATGTTAAGGCACCCAAAGTGCATGCCAAGTGCTTAAATATCCCTGAAAATGAAAGTAAAGTTTGACGTGTTGCCATGGGAGCAGCGTTCGAGATATCAAAAATCCCTTCGCAATATATCATCTACAATGCCTCAGCATCATGTTGACCACTTTCGGTGTCAATCGCATGAAAATCCTAGGAGGAGTATTTAAAAGAACATTGCATGGAACTGTCAAAAAATCCACCTTTTGTGACTGCCACACTTCCTGGTGCCTGTTGGTGGCGCTATACCCGAGACTCACAATAGGCACATCGATGCGATCGGAATCCTTGGCCGAACATACACACTGCGTTTCATCCCGATAAGACATTTTTTGCTTTAGATATTAGACACTTCCTGTTTCTCTGAATTCGCCATAAATTTGTCGCCTCGCCATGGCAACACCGTTCGAGATATCAAAAATCCCTTCGCAACTTATCAAGTCCAATGTCTCAGCATCATGTTCACCACGTTTGGTGTCAATCGTATGAATTCCCTATGAGAAGTATTTAAAAGTTCATGACTGACACACTTCCTGGCGCCTGGTGGTGGCGCTATACCTGAGACTCACAATAGGCACATCGATGCGATCGGAATCTTCAGACGAACAAACGCCCCGCTTGGCATAACAATAAGAATTTTTTTGCCTTAGATATTAGACACTTCATGTTTCGCTGATTTCGCCACAACTTTGTCGCCTCGCCATGGCAGGACCGTTCGAGATATCAAAAATCCCTTCGCAATTTAGCAAGTACAATGTCTCGACATCATGATCACCACGTTTGGTGTCATTCGCATGAATCCCCTAGGAGGAGTATTTAAAAGTTCACCGCATGCATTTTTTAAACAATGCAAAATAGCCGACTTCCTGTTGGGCGGAGCTTAAATGTTAGAGGGCGAAAGTTGTTCGGGTTGATGAGATCTATAAGCGTACCAATTCTCGTACATGTGCGTACATTTTTGCCCGATCTGTGCATCAATGGTTTCTTCTGCATTACAGGGGGCGCTACAGAGCCCCTGTGCCACGCCCGTTGTCCAGCCTTTGGTTTTCTCCAATGACGGACGACTCTGACGTCTGTGCCAAATTTCAAGAGTTTTCGAGTATGTTAAGGCACCCAAAATCCCCAAAAGTGTTAAAAAAAAAAAAAAAAAAAAAAAAAAAAAAAAACAAATATAGCTGCAAGCAGCGATGGCGGGCCCTCGCACGTTATTTTACCGCTATACGATGTCTCCGAGAAAACGATGCACGGTGAGCAAGTGCATCAAGTGGGTAAATATCAGTGGGCTTTTTCATGTTGTTATTTACCCATTTGGGGACTGTAGGTAAAAGAAACCCCACATTTTAGACAAACGGGGGCGCTGGTGAGCCACTTAAGAGACACGCCTTTATCTGACCTTTTTGTGCACACTTAACAGTCGACAACTCTGATGTGTGTGCCAAGTTTTGGGTTAATCTAAGCACGCCAAGAGCCTTAAACATGCCTAAAATTAAAGTAAAATTTGACGCGTTGCCATGGGAACAGCGTTCGAGATATCAAAAATCCCTTCGCAATTTATCATCTACTATGCCTCGGCATCATGTTGACCACTTTTGGTGTCAATCGCATGAAAATCCTAGAAGGAGTATTTAAAAGAACATTGGATGGAACTGTCAAAAAAATCCACCTTTGTGACTGACACACTTCCTGGCACCTGGTGGTGGCGCTATACCCGAGACTCACAATAGGCACATCGATGCGTTCGGAACCTTTATCTGACGTTTTTGTCAACACTTAACAGCCGACAAATCTGATGTGTGTGCCAAATTTAAAGTTAATCTAAGCACACCAAGAGCCTTAAATATGCCTGACATAAAAGTAAAGTTTGACACGTTGCCATGGGAACAGCGTTAGAGATGTCAAAAATTCCTTCGCAATTTAGCGTCTACAATGTCTCAGCATCATGTTGACAACTTCTGGTGTGAATTGCATTATTTCCCTAGAAGGAGTATTAAAAAGAACATTGCATGCGACTGTCAGGCTTAAATAAGCCTTTAAAATGAAAGTAAAAAGTTTGACGCGTTGCCATGGGAACACCGTTCGAGATATCAAAAATCCCTTCGCAATTTAGCAAGTCCAATGTCTTGACATCATGATCACCACATTTGGTGTCATTTGCATGAATCCCCTAGGAGGAGTATTCAAAAGTTCACCGCATGCATTTTTTAAACAATCCAAAATGGCGGACTTCCTGTTGGGCGGAGCTAAAATGTTAGAGGGCGAAAGTTGTTCGGGTCGATGAGATCTATATGCGTACCAACTTTCGTAAATATGCGTACATGTTTGCCCGATCTGTGCACTCCTGTTTGTTTTTGCATTACAGGGGGCGCTACAGAGCCCCCGTGCCACGCCCGTGTTCCAGCCTTTGGCTTTCGGCGATCACGGACGACTCTGATGTCTGTGCCAAATTTCAAGAGTTTTCGAGTATGTTAAGGCCCCCAAAATGTCCAAAAGTGTTGAAAAAAAAAAAAAAAAAAAATAATAATAAAAAGAAATATAGCTGCAAGCAGCGATGGCGGGCCCTCGCACGTTATTTTTCCGCTACACGGTGCGTCCGAGAAAACGATGCACGGTGGGCAAGGGCCTCAAGTGGGTAAATATCAGTGGGCTATTTAATGTTGTTACTGACCCATTTGGGGACTGTAGGTAAAAGAAACCCCACATTTTAGACAAACGGGGGGGGGGGGGGGGGGCTAGTCAGCCACTAAATAGACACGCCTTTATCTGACCTTTTTGTCAACACTTAACTGCCAACAACTCTGATGTGTGTGCCAAATTTAAAGTTAATCCAAACACGCCAAGAGCCTTAAAAAAGTCTTAAATAAAAGTAAAGTTTGACGCGTTGCCATGGGAACAGCGTTCGAGATATCAAAAATCCCTTCGCAATTTATCATCTACAATGTCTCAGCATCATGTTGACCACTTTTGGTGTCAATCGAATGAATATTCTAGAAGGAGTATTTAAAAGTTCACTGCATGGAACTGAAAGGCTTCAATATGCTTTTAAAATGAAAGTAAAGTTTGACACGTTGCCATGGGAACAGCATTCGAGATATCAAAAATCCCTTCGCAATTTATCATCTACAATGTCTCAGAATCATGTTGACCACTTTTGGTGTCAATCGAATGAATAGGAGTATAGGAATGAAAAGGAGTATTTAAAAGAACATCGGATGGAACTGTCAAAAAAATCCACCTTTGTGACTGACACACTTCCTGGCGCCTGGTGGTGGCGCTATACCCGAGACTCACAATAGGCACATCAATGCAATCGGAATCTTCAGACGAACAAACACCCCGCGTGTCATCACAATAAGACATTTTTTGCCTTAGATATTAGACACTTCCTGTTTCTCTGATTTCGCCATGAATTTGTCGCCTCGCCATGGCAGAACCGTTCGAGATATCAAAAATCCCTTCGCAATTTAGCAAGTACAATGTCTTGACATCATGTTCACCACGTTTGGTGTCAATCCCATTAATCCACTAGGAGGAGTATTTAAAAGTTCACCGCATGCATTTTTTAAACAATCCAAAATGGCGGACTTCCTGTTGGGCGGAGCTAAAATGTTAGAGGGCGAAAGTTGTTCGGGTCGATGAGATCTATATGTGTACCAACTTTCGTAAATGTGCGTACATTTTTGCCCGATCTGTGCATCAATGGTTTTTTTTTGCATTACAGGGGGCGCTACAGAGCCCCCGTGCCACGCCCGTGTTCCAGCCTTTGGATTTCTGCGATGACGGACGACTTTGACGTCTGTGCCAAATTTCAAGAGTTTTCGAGTATGTTAAGGCACCCAAAAAGTCCAAAAGTGTTAAAAAAAATAAAAAATAAAAAAAAAATAATAATAATAATAATAAAAATAATAATCCGAGCAAAAACAATAGGGCTTCGCACCTTTCGGTGCAGGCCATTCTGGCCTGCTCCTCGGTGCTCGGGCCCTAATAATCCGAGCAAAAACAATAGGGCTTCGCACCTTTCGGTGCAGGCCATTCTGGCCTGCTCCTCGGTGCTCGGGCCCTAATAAATTCGAGCAAAACCAATAGGGCTTCGCACCTTTCGGTGCAGGCCATTCTGGCCTGCTCCTCGGTGCTCGGGCCCTAATAAAAAATATGGCGGGCCCTCGCACGTTTATTTACCGCTACACGGTGCCTCCGAGAAAACGATGCACGGTGGGCAAGTGCATCAAGTGGGTAAATATCGGGGGACTACCCATTAAGGGACTGTAGGTAAATGAAACCCAACATTTTAGATAAACGGGGGCGCTAGTGAGCCACTAAATAGACACGCCTTTATCTGACGTTTTTGTCAACACTTAACAGCCGACAACTCTGATGTGTGTGCCAAATTTAAAGTTAATCTAAGCACGCCAAGAGCCTTAAATAAGCCTGAAATAAAAGTAAAGTTTGACGCATTGCCATGGGAACAGCGTTCGAGATGTCAAAAATTCCTTCGCAATTTATCATCTACAATGTCTCGGCATCATGTTGACCACTTCTTGTGTCAATCGCATGAATCCCATACGAGGAGTATTTAAAGGTTCACAGCATGTAACAGTCAGCCTTAAATATGCTGGAAAGTGAAAGCAAAGTTTGACGCGTTGCCATGGGAACAGCGTTTGAGATATCAAAAATCCCTTCGCAATTTATCATCTACAATGTCTCACCATTATGTTGACCACTTCTGGAGTCAATCACATTATTTCCTCAGGAGGAGTATTTAAAAGTTTACCGCATGCAGATGTAAGGTTTAAATATGCCTTAAAAACAAAAGTAAAGTTTGACAGGTTGCCATGGGAACAGCGTTTGAGATATCAAAAATCCCTTCGCAATTCATCATCTACAATGTCTCGGCATCATGTTGACCACTTTTGGTAACAATCGCATGAAAATCCTAGAAGGAGTATTTAAAAGAACATCGCATGGAACTGTGAAAAAAAATCACCTTTGTGACTGACACACTTCCTGGCGCCTGGTGGTGGCGCTATACCCGGGAGTCACAATAGGCACATCGATGCGATCGGAATCTTCAGACGAACAAACACCCCGCATGGCATCACAATAAGATATTTTTTGCCTTAGATATTAGACACTTCCTGTTTCTCTGAATTCGCCATGAATTCGTCGCCTCGCCATGGCGGAACCGTTCGAGATATCAAAAATCCCTTCGCAATTTAGCAAGTCCAATGTCTCGACATCATGTTCACCACTTTTGGTGTCAATCGCATTCATCCTCTAGGAGGAGTATTTAAAAGTTCACCGCATGCATTTTTTAAACAATCCAAAATGGCGGACTTCCTGTTGGGCGGAGCTAAAATGTTAGAGGGCGAAAGTTGTTAGGGTCGATGAGTTCTATATGTGTACCAACTTTCGTAAATGTGCGTACATGTTTGCCCGATCTGTGCACTACTGTTTGTTTTTGCATTACAGGGGGCGCTACAGAGCCCCCGTGCCACGCCCGTGTTCCAGCCTTTGTCTTTTCGCAATGACGAACGACTCTAACGTCTGTGCCAAATTTCAAGAGTTTTCGAGTATGTTAAGGCACCCAAAATGCCCAAAAGTGTTAAAAAAAATAAAAATAAATATAGCTGCAAGCAGCGATGGCGGGCCCTCGCACGTTTATTTACCGCTACACGGTGCCTCCGAGAAAACGATGCACGGTGGGCAAGTGCATCAAGTGGGTAAATATCGGGGGACTAACCATTAAGGGACTGTAGGTAAATGAAACCCAACATTTTAGATAAACGGGGGCGCTAGTGAGCCACTAAATAGACACGCCTTTATCTGACGTTTTTGTCAACACTTAACAGCCGACAACTCTGATGTGTGTGCCAAATTTAAAGTTAATCTAAGCACGCCAAGAGCCTTAAATATGCCTGAATTAAAGTAAAGTTTGACGCATTGCCATGGGAACAGCGTTCGAGATGTCAAAAATTCCTTCGCAATTTATCATCTACAATGTCTCGGCATCATGTTGACCACTTCTTGTGTCAATCGCATGAATCCCATACGAGGAGTATTTAAAGGTTCACAGCATGTAACAGTCAGCCTTAAATATGCTGGAAAGTGAAAGCAAAGTTGACGCGTTGCCATGGGAACAGCGTTTGAGATATCAAAAATCCCTTCGCAATTTATCATCTACAATGTCTCACCATTATGTTGACCACTTCTGGAGTCAATCACATTATTTCCTCAGGAGGAGTATTTAAAAGTTTACCGCATGCAGATGTAAGGTTTAAATATGCCTTAAAAACAAAAGTAAAGTTTGACAGGTTGCCATGGGAACAGCGTTTGAGATATCAAAAATCCCTTCGCAATTTATCATCTACAATGTCTCGGCATCATGTTGACCACTTTTGGTAACAATCGCATGAAAATCCTAGAAGGAGTATTTAAAAGAACATCGCATGGAACTGTGAAAAAAAATCACCTTTGTGACTGACACACTTCCTGGCGCCTGGTGGTGGCGCTATACCCGGGAGTCACAATAGGCACATCGATGCGATCGGAATCTTTATACGAACAAACATCCCGCATGGCATCACAATAAGATATTTTTTGCCTCAGATATTAGACACTTCCTGTTTCTCTGAATTCGCCATGAATTCGTCGCCTCGCCATGGCGGAACCGTTCGAGATATCAAAAATCCCTTCGCAATTTAGCAAGTCCAATGTCTCGACATCATGTTCACCACTTTTGGTGTCAATCGCATTCATCCTCTAGGAGGAGTATTTAAAAGTTCACCGCATGCATTTTTTAAACAATCCAAAATGGCGGACTTCCTGTTGGGCGGAGCTAAAATGTTAGAGGGCGAAAGTTGTTCGGGTCGATGAGATCTATATGTGTACCAACTTTCGTAAATGTGCGTACATGTTTGCCCGGTCTGCGCACTACTGTTTGTTTTTGCATTACAGGGGGCGCTACAGAGCCCCCGTGCCACGCCCGTGTTCCAGCCTTTGTCTGTTCGCAATGACGAACGACTCTAACGTCTGTGCCAAATTTCAAGAGTTTTCGAGTATGTTAAGCCACCCAAAATGCCCAAAAGTGTTAAAAAAAATAAAAATAAAAATAAAAATAAAAAAAAAAAAAAATAATAAATTTGAGCAAAAACAATAGGGCTTCGCACCTTTCGGTGCAGGCCATTCTGGCCTGCTCCTCGGTGCTCGTGCCCTAAATATAGCTGCAAGCAGCAATGGCGGGCCCTCGCACGTTTATTTACCGCTACACGGTGCCTCCGAGAAAACGATGCACGGTGGGCAAGTGCATCAAGTGGGTAAATATCAGTGGACTATTTTATGTTGTTACTGACCCATTTGGGGACTGTAGGTAAAAGAAACCCCATATTTAAACAAACGGGGGCGCTAGTGAGCCACTAAATAGACACGTCTTTATCTGACCTTTTTGTCAACACTTAACAGCCGACAGCTCTCATGTGTGTGCCAAATTTAAAGTTAATCTAAGCATGCCACGAGCCTTAAATATGCCTGAAATTAAAGTAAAGTTTGAAGCGTTGCCATGGCAACAGCGTTCGAGATGTCAAAAATTTCTTCGCAATTTATCATCTACTATGTCTTGGCATCATGTTGACCACTTTTGGTGTCAATCGCATTAACATTCTAGGAGGAGTATTTAAAAGAACATCACATGGAACTGTGAAAAAAAATCAACCTTTGTGACTGCACTACTTCCTGGCGCCTGGTGGTGGCGCTATACCCGAGACTCACAATAGGCACATCGATGCATTCAGAATTTTCAGACGAACAAACACCCTGTGTGTCATCACAATAAGACATTTTTTACCTTAGATATTAGACACTTCCTGTTTCTCTGATTTCGCCATTAATTTGTCGCCTCGCCATGGCAGAACCGTTCGAGATATCAAAAATCCCTTCGCAATTTAGCAAGTACAATGTCTCGGCATCATGATCACCACGTTTGGTGTCAATCCCATGAATTCCCTAGAAGAAGTATTCAAAAGTTCACCGTATGCATTTTTGAAACCATCCAAAATGGCCGACTTCCTGTTGGGTTGAGCTAATAGGTTTGATTGTGAAAGTTGTTCGTGTCGATGGGATCTATATACGTACCAACTCTCGTACATGTGTGTACATGTTTGCCTGATTTGTGCACCAATAAAAATTTTTGCATTACAGGGGGCGCTACAGAGCCCTACTGCCACGCCCGTGTTCCAACATTTGCCTGGTCCTAATGGCCGACGATTTTGAGGTCTGTGCCAAATTCCCGGTGTTTTCGAGCATGTTAAGGCACCCAAAATGCATGCCAAGTGCTTAAATATGCCTGAAAATGAAAGTAAAGTTTTACGTGTTACCATGGGAGCAGCATTTGAGATATCAAAAATCCCTTCGCAATTTATCATCTACAATGCCTCAACATCATGTTGACCACTTTTGGTGTCAATCGCATGAAAATCCTAGGAGGAGTATTTAAAAGAACTTCGCATGGAACTGTCAAAAAAATCCACCTTTGTGACTGACACACTTCCTGGCGCCTGCTGGTGGCGCTATACCCGAGACTCACAATAGGCACATCGATGCGTTAGGAATCTTCAGACGAACAAACGTCCTGCGTATCATTACAATAAGACATTTTTTGCCTTAGATATTAGACACTTCCTGTTTCTCTGATTTCGCCATGACTTTGTCGCTTCGCCATGGCAGAACCGTTCGAGATATCAAAAATCCCTTCGCAATTTAGCAAGTACAATGTCTCGACATCATGTTCACCGTGTTTGGTGTCAATCGCATAAATCCCCTAGGAGGAGTATTTAAAAGTTCATCACATGCGTTTTTGAAACAATCAAAAATGGCCGACTTCCTGTTGGGCGGAGCTAATAGGTTTAAGTGCGAAAGTTGTTCGGGTCGATGAGTTCTATATGTGTACCAACTCTCGTACATGTGCGTACATTTTTGCCCGATCTGTGCCCCAATGTTTGTTTTTAAATTACAGGGGGCGCTACAGAGCTCCCTTGCCACGCCCGTGGTCCGGCCTTTGCCCGGACCTGATGGCCGACGACTCTGACGTCTGTGCAAAATTTCAAGAGTTTTTGAGTATGTTAAGGCTCCCAAATTGCCCCGAAACGTAAAAAAAAAATAAAAAAAAAATAATAATAATAAAAAATATAGCTGCAAGCAGCAATGGCGGGCCCTCGCACGATTATTTACCGCTACACGGTGCCTCCGAGAAAACGATGCACGGTGGGCAAGTGCATCAAGTGGGTAAATATCAGTGGACTATTTTATGTTGTTACTGACCCATTTGGGGACTGTAGGTAAAAAAAACACATTTTAGACAAACGGGGGCGCTAGTGAGCCACTTAAGAGACACGCCTATGTCTGACCTTTTTGTCCACACTTAACAGCCGACAACTCTCATGTGTGTGCCAACTTTTAGGTTAATCTAAGCATGCCAAGAGCCCTAAATATGCCTGAAATAAAAGTAAAGTTTGGGGCGTGCCATGGGAACAGCGTTCGAGATATCAAAAATCCCTTCGCAATTTAGCATCTACAATGTCTCAGCATCATGTTGAGCACTTTTGGTGTCAATCGTATGAAAATCCTAGGAAGAGTATTTAAAAGTACACCGCATGCAACTGTCAAAAATCCCCCTTTTGTGACTGCCACACTTCCTGGTGCCTGTTGGTGGCGCTATACCCGAGACTCACAATAGGCACATGGATGCGATCGGAATCCTTGGCCGAACATACACACTGCGTTTTTATCCCAATAAGACATTTTATGCTTTAGATATTAGACACTTCCTTTTTCTCTGAATTCGCCATGAATTTGTCGCCTCGCCATGGCAACACGGTTCGAGATATCAAAAATCCTTTCGCAATTTAGCAAGTCCAATGTCTCAGCATCATGTTCACCACGTTTGGTGTCAATCGTATCAATTCCCTAGGAGAAGTATTTAAAAGTTCATGACTGACACACTTCCTGGCGCCTATTGGTGGCGCTATACCTGAGACTCACAATAGGCACATCGATGCGATCGGAATCTTCAGACGAACAAATGCCCCGCTTGGCATCACAATAAGACATTTTTTGCCTTAGATATTAGACACTTCCTGTTTCTCTGATTTCGCCACAACTTTGTCGCCTCGCCATGGCAGGACCGTTCGAGATATCAAAAATCCCTTCGCAATTTAGCAAGTACAATGTCTCGACATCATGATCACCACGTTTGGTGTCATTTGCATGAATCCCCTAGGAGGAGTATTCAAAAGTTCACCGCATGCATTTTTTAAACAATCCAAAATGGCCGACTTCCTGTTGGGCGGAGCTAATAGGTTTGAGTGTGAAAGTTGTTCGGGTCGATGAGATCTATATGCGTACCAACTTTCGTACATGTGCGTACATGTTTGCCCGATCTGTGCACCAATGTTTTATTTTGCATTACAGGGGGCGCTACAGAGCTCCTTTGCCACGCCCGTGTTCCAGCCTTTGCCCGTTCGCAATGACGGACGACTTTGACGTCTGTGCCAAATTTCAAGAGTTTTCGAGTATGTTTAGGCACCCAAAATGCCCAAAAGTGTTAAAAAAAATAAAAATAATAATAATAAAATATAGCTGCAAGCAGCAATGGCGGG
This sequence comes from Misgurnus anguillicaudatus, assembly GCF_027580225.2. Classification (NCBI taxonomy): domain Eukaryota; kingdom Metazoa; phylum Chordata; class Actinopteri; order Cypriniformes; family Cobitidae; genus Misgurnus; species Misgurnus anguillicaudatus. Next base: position 23,134,897 of record NC_073343.2, on the reverse strand, counting down.
CCCTCGCACGTTTTTTTACCGCTACATGGGAAAACGAGAAAACGATGCACGGTGGGCAAGGGCATCAAGTGGGTAAAATATCAGTGGGCTATTTAATGTTGTTTCTGAGCCATTTGGGGACTGTAGGTAAAAGAAACCCCACATTTTAGACAAACAGGTGCACTAGTGAGCCACTTAAGAGACACGCCTATGTCTGACCTTTTTGTCAACACTTAACAGCCGAAAACTCTGATGTGTGCAGAGATGTATAGTAACGAAGTAGAACTACTTCACTACTGTACTTAAGTACTAATAGGCAGTATCTGTACTCTACTGAAGTATTATTTTTTTCTCCTACTTCCACTTTTACTTCAGTACATATTTTCGATGAGTTTAATACTTTTACTCCAATACATTTTTTATGTGCTGCATAGTTACTCGTTACACTCAAATGTTACGAATCATTCCAAACCTACATTATCACTGCCGGAGCGGTGATACACATTAGAAACACACAGATTGTGGTCTAAACCAATAGGAGATAGTGAAGAGCGGACCCCTCCCTCCCTCTCACTCACAAATATGAGCCGCAGTTGTGGACAAATGTGAAGTGAAGAGAGAACCAAAGTGCACGAGAGAGACCGATAGAGAGAGAGAATTCGCGAGTGTGCGCGAAAGAAGGAAACCTAAATACATTGAAACATCTTGTACCTTTACCTATTACCATTACATCGACTAATATTTTATTAATTCTGAATTCTCTATTGCCATATTAGTTAAATTAATCTGAACATTCCTGTCCTTGTACTCCTGCTACAGCCAAAGCAATTGTGAGTGTCCTTTAGCTTAAACATTTGAAATAATATAAACAATATTATATTCAAACTTTTGACTGTTTTCTTTAATAACTACATTACACAATACTTGTACCTTTACTTTCAGTACTTGAGTAGTATATTTTAAAATAAACTACTTGCAATACTTAAGTACAAAACATGTTTAATACTTCAGTACTTCCACTTAAGTGGTGTGCTCACTTTTTTGATAGAGCACTTGTACTTTTACTCAAGTCTGGGTCCCTAGTACTTTATACATCTCTGGATGTGTGTGCCAAATTTAAAGTTCAACTAAGCACGCCAAGAGCCTTAAACATGCCTGAAATTAAAGTAAAGTTTGACGCGTTGCCATGAGAACAGCGTTCGAGATGTCTAAAATTCCTTCGCAATTTATCATCTACAATGTCTCGGCATCATGTTGACCACTTCTGGTGTCAATCGCATGAATCCCATACGAGGAGTATTTAAAGGTTCACAGCATGTAACTGTCAGCCTTAAATATGTGTAAAAATGAAAGTAAAGTTTGATGCATTGCCATGGGAACAGCGTTTGAGATATCATAATCCCTTCGCAATTTATCATCTACAATGTCTCGGCATCATGTTGACCACTTCTCGTGTCAATCGCATGAAAATCCTAGAAGGAGTATTTAAAAGTTAACTGTATGAAAGGCTTAAATATGCCTTTAAAATGAAAGTAAAGTTTGACAGGTTGCCATGGGAACAGCGTTTGAGATATCAAAAATCCCTTCGCAATTTATCATCTACAATGTCTCGGCATCATGTTGACCACTTCTCGTGTAAATCGCATGAAAATTCTAGAAGGAGTATTTAAAAGTTAACTGTATGGAACTGAAAGGCTTAAATATGCCTTTAAAATGAAAGTAAAGTTTGACGCGTTGCCATGGGAACAGCGTTTGAGATATCAAAAATCCCTTCGCAATTTATCATCTACAATGTCTCGGCATCATGTTGACCACTTCTCGTGTCAATCGCATGAAAATCCTAGAAGGAGTATTTAAAAGTTAACTGTATGAAAGGCTTAAATATGCCTTTAAAATGAAAGTAAAGTTTGACAGGTTGCCATGGGAACAACGTTTGAGATATCAAAAATCCCTTCGCAATTTATCATCTACAATGTCTCGGCATCATGTTGACCACTTCTCGTGTAAATCGCATGAAAATCCTAGAAGGAGTATTTAAAAGTTAACTGTATGGAACTGAAAGGCTTAAATATGCCTTTAAAATGAAAGTAAAGTTTGACGCGTTGCCATGGGAACAGCGTTTGAGATATCAAAAATCCCTTCGCAATTTATCATCTACAATGTCTCGGCATCATGGTGACCACTTTTGGTGTCAATCGCATGAAAATCCTAGAAGGAGTATTTAAAAGAACATTGCATGGAACTTTCAAAAAAATCCAGCTTTGTGACTGACACACTTCCTGGCGCCTGGTGGTGGCGCTATACCCGAGACTCACAATAGGCACATCGATGCGATCGGAATCTTCAGACGAACAAACACCCCGCGTGTCATTACAATAAGACATTTTTTGCTTTAGATATTAGACACTTCCTGTTTCTCTGATTTCGCCACAACTTTGTCGGCTCGCCATGGCAGAACCGTTCGAGATATCAAAAATCCCTTCGCAATTTAGCAAGTCCAATGTCTCGACATCATGTTCACCACTTTTGGTGTCAATCGCATGCATCCTCTAGGAGGAGTATTCAAAAGTTCAACGCATGCATTTTTTAAACAATCCAAAATAGCTGACTTCCTGTTGGGCGGAGCTTAAATGTTCGAGGGCGAAAGTTGTTCGGGTCGATGAGATCTATATGCGTACCAACTCTCGTACATGTGCGTACATGTTTGCACGATCTGTGCATCAATGTTTTATTTTGCATTACAGGGGGCGCTACAGAGCCCCCGTGCCACGCCCGTGTTCCAGCCTTTGCCCGTTTGCAATGACGGACGACTCTGACGTCTGTGCCAAATTTCAAGAGTTTTCGAGTATGTTAAGGCACCCAAAATGCCCAAAAGTGTTAAAAAAAATAAAAATAAAAAAAAAAAAAAAATAATAAATTCGAGCAAAACCAATAGGGCTTCGCACCTTTCGGTGCAGGCCATTCTGGCCTGCTCCTCGGTGCTCGGGCCCTAAAAAAAAATATATATATAGCTGCAAGCAGCAATGGCGGGCCCTCGCACGTTTTTTTACCGCTACACGGTGCGTCCGAGAAAACGATGCACGGCAGGCAAGGGCATCAAGTGGGTAAAATATCAGTGGGCTATTTAATGTTGTTTCTGAGGCATTTGGGGACTGTAGGTAAAAGAAACCCCACATTTTAGACAAACAGGGGCACTAGTGAGCCACTTAAGAGACACGCCTGTGTGTGACCTTTTTGTCAACACTTAACAGCCGAAAACTCTGATGTGTGTGCCAAATTTAAACTTAAACTAAGCACGCCAAGAGCCTTAAATATGCCTGAAATTAAAGTAAAGTTTGACGCGTTGCCATGGGAACAGCGTTCGAGATGTCAAAAATTCCTTCGCAATTTATCATCTACAATGTCTCGGCATCATGTCGACCACTTCTGGTGTCAATCGCATGAATCCCATACGAGGAGTATTTAAAGGTTCACAGCATGTAACTGTCAGCCTTAAATATGTGTAAAAATGAAAGTAAAGTTTGATGCATTGCCATGAGAACACCGTTTGAGATATCAAAAATCCCTTCGCAATTTATCATCTACAATGTCTCGGTATCATGTTGACCACTTCTCGTGTCAATCGCATGAAAATCCTAGAAGGAGTATTTAAAAGTTAACTGTATGCAACTGAAAGGCTTAAATATGCCTTTAAAATGAAAGTAAAGTTTGACGCGTTGCCATGGGAACAGCGTTTGAGATATCAAAAATCCCTTCGCAATTTATCATCTACGATGTCTCGGCATCATGGTGACCACTTTTGGTGTCAATCGCATGAATATTCTAGAAGGAGTATTTAAAAGAACATTGCATGCAACTGTCAAAAAAATCCACCTTTGTGACTGACACACTTCCTGGCGCCTGGTGGTGGCGCTATACCCGAGACTCACAATAGGCACATCGATGCGATCGGAAGCTTCAGAAGAACAAACACTCCGTGTGTCATCACAATTAGACATTTTTTGCCTTAGATATTAGACACTTCCTGTTTCTCTGATTTCGCCACAACTTTGTCGCCTCGCCATGGCAGAACCGTTTGAGATATCAAAAATCCCTTCGCAATTTAGCAAGTACAATGTCTCGACATCATGTTCACCACGTTTGGTGTCATTTGCATGAATCCTCTAGGAGGAGTATTTAAAAGTTCACCGCATGCATTTTTTAAACAATCCAAAATGGCGGACTTCCTGTTGGGCGGAGCTAAAATGTTAGAGGGCGAAAGTTGTTCAGGTCGATGAGATCTATATGCGTACCAACTCTCGTACATGTGCGTACATGTTTGCCCGATCTGTGCATCAATGTTTTATTTTGCATTACAGGGGGCGCTACAGAGCCCCCCTGCCACGCCCGTGTTCCAGCCTTTGCCCAGACCTGATGGCCGACGACTCTGACGTCTGTGCCAAATTTCAAGAGTTTTCGAGTATGTTTAGGCACCCAAAGTGCCCAAAAGTGTTAAAAAAAAAAAAAAAAAAAAAAAAAAAAAATATAGCTGCAAGCAGCGATGGCGGGCCCTCGCACGTTTTTTTTACCGCTACACGGTGCCTCCGAGAAAACAATGCACAGTGGACACGTGCATCAAGTGGGTAAATATCAGTGGACTATTTCATGTTTCTACTGACCTATTTGGGTTCTGTAGGTAAAAGAAACCCCACATTTTAGACAAACGGGGGCACTAGTGAGCCACTAAATAGACACGCCTTTATCTGACCTTTTTGTCAACACTTAACAGCCGAAAACTCTCATGTGTGTGCCAACTTTTAGGTTAATCTAAGCATGCCAAGAGCCCTAAATATGCCTGATATAAAAGTAAAGTTTGGGGCGTTGCCATGGGAACAGCGTTAGAGATATCAAAAATCCCTTCGCAATTTAGCATCTACAATGTCTCAGCATCATGTTGACCACTTTTAGTGTCAATCGCATAAACATTCTAGGAGGAGTATTTAAAAGAACATCACATGGAACTGTCAAAAAAATCAACCTTTGTGACTGCAACACTTCCTGGCGCCTGGTGGTGGCGCTATACCCGAGACTCACAATAGGCACATCGATGCGATCAGAATCTTCAGACGAACAAACACCCTGCATGGCATCACAATAAGATATTTTTTACCTTAGATATTAGACACTTCCTGTTTCTCTGATTTCGCCATGAATTTGTCGCCTCGCCATGACAGAACCGTTCGAGATATTAAAAATCCCTTCACAATTTAGCAAGAACAATGTCTCGGCATCATGTTCACCACGTTTGGTGTCAATCCCATGAATCCCCTAGAAGGAGTATTCAAAAGTTCACCGTATGCATTTTTTAAACCATCCAAAATGGCCGACTTCCTGTTGGGCGGAGCTAATAGGTTTGATTGTGAAAGTTGTTTGTGTCGATGGGATCTATATACGTACCAACTCTCGTACATGTGCGTACATGTTTGCCAGATTTGTGCACCAATAATTTTTTTGCATTATAGGGGGCGCTACAGAGCCCTACTGCCACGGCCATGTTCCAGCGTTTGCCCCGTCCTAATGGCTGACGACTTTGAGGTCTGTGCCAAATTCCCGGTGTTTTCGAGCATGTTAAGGCACTCAAAGTGCATGCCAAGTGCTTAAATATGCCTGAAAATGAAAGTAAAATTTGACGTGTTGCCAATGGAGCAGCATTCGAGATATCAAAAATCCCTTCGCAATTTATCATCTACAATGTCTCAGCATCATGTTGACCACTTTTGGTGTCAATCGCATGAAAATCCTAGGAGGAGTATTTAAAAGTTAACCGCATGCAACTGTCAAAAAATCCACCTTTTGTGACTGTCACACTTCCTGGCGCCTGGTGGTGGCGCTATACCCGAGACTCACAATAGGCACATCGATGCGATCGGAATCCTTGGCCGAACATACACACTGCTTTTCATCCCAATAAGACATTTTTTGCTTTAGATATTAGACACCTGCTGTTTCTCTGAATTCGCCATAAATTTGTCGCCTCGCCATGGCAACACCGTTCGAGATATCAAAAATCCCTTCGCAATTTAGCAAGTCCAATGTCTCAGCATCATCTTCACCACGTTTGGTGTCAATCGTATGAATTCCCTAGGAGAAGTATTTAAAAGTTCATGACTGACACACTTCCTGGCGCCTGGTGGTGGCGCTATACCCGGGAGTCACAATAGGCACATCGATGCGATCGGAATCATCAGACAAACAAACACCCCGCATGGCATCACAATAAGATATTTTTTGCCATAGATATTAGACACTTCCTGTTTCTCTAAATTCGCCATGATTTTGTCACCTCGCCATGGCAGAACCATTCGAGATATCAAAAATCCCTTCGCAATTTAGCAAGTACAATGTCTTGACATCATGATCACCACGTTTGGTGTCAATCCCATGAATCCCCTAGAAGGAGTATTTAAAAGTTCACCGCATGCATTTTTTAAACAATCCAAAATGGCAGACTTCCTGTTGGGCGGAGCTAAAATGTTAGAGGGCGAAAGTTGTTCGGGTCGATGAGATCTATATGCGTACCAACTCTCGTACATGTGCGTACATGTTTGCCCGATCTGTGCACCAATGTTTTTTTTTGCATTACAGGGGGCGCTACAGAGCCCCTGTGCCACGCCCGTGTTCCAGCCTTTGCCCGTTCGCAATGACGGACGACTTTGACGTCTGTGCCAAATTTCAAGAGTTTTCGAGTATGTTTAGGCACCCAAAATGCCCAAAAGTGTTAAAAAAAATAAAAATAATAATAAAAAAAAAAAAAATAATAATAAATCCTAAGAAAAACAATAGGGCTTCGCACCTTTCGGTGCAGGCCATTCTGGCCTGCTCCTCGGTGCTCGGGCCCTAATAATAATCCGAGCAAAAACAATAGGGCTTCGCACCTTTCGGTGCAGGCCATTCTGGCCTGCTCCTCGGTGCTCGGGCCCTAAAAATAAAAATATAGATGCAAGAAGCGATGTCGGGCCCTCGCACGTTTTTTTACCGCTACACGGTGCCTCCGAGAAAACGATGCACGGTGGGCAAGTGCATCAAGTGGGTAAATATCGGTGGACTATTTATGTTGTTACTGACCCATTTGGGGACTGTAGGTAAAAGAAACCCCACATTTTAGACAAACTGTCGCTAATGTGAGCGACTTAAGAGGCACACCTATGTCTGACCTGTTTGTCAACACTTAACAGTTGACAACGCTGATGTGTGTGCCAAATTTGAAGTTAATCTAAGCATGCCAAGAGGCTTAAATATGCCTGAAATAATAGTAAACTTTGATGCGTTGCCATGGCAACAGCGTTCGAGATGTCAAAAATCCCTTCGCAATTTATCATCTACAATGTCTCAGCATCATGTTGACCACTTTTGGTGTCAATCGCATGAATATCCTAGAAGGAGTATTTAAAAGTTCACTGCATGAAACTGTAAGGCTTAAATATGCCTTTAAAATGAAAGTAAAGTTTGACACGTTGCCATGGGAACAGCGTTCGAGATATCAAAAATCCCTTCGCAATTTATCATCTACTATGCCTCGTCATCATGTTGACCACTTTTGGTGTCAATTGCATGATTTTTCTAGAAGGAGTATTTAAAAGAACATTGCATGGAACTGTCAAAAAAAATCCAGCTTTGTAACTGACACACTTCCTGCCGCCTGGTGGTGGCGCTATACCTGGGAGTCACAATAGGCGCATCGATGCGATCGGAATCTTCAGACGAACAAACACCCCGCATGGCATCACAATAAGATATTTTTTGCCATAGATATTAGACACTTCCTGTTTCTCTGATTTCGCCATGACTTTGCCGCTTCGCCATGGCAACACCGTTCGAGATATCAAAAATCCCTTCGCAATTTAGCAAGTACAATGTCTTGACATCATGATCACCACTTTTAGTGTCATTTGCATGAATCCCCTAGGAGGAGTATTCAAAAGTTCACCGCATGCATTTTTTAAACAATCCAAAATGGCGGACTTCCTGTTGGGCGGAGCTAAAATGTTAGAGGGCGAAAGTTGTTCGGGTCGATGAGATCTATATGCGTACCAACTTTCGTACATGTGCGTACATGCTTGCCCAATCTGTGCACCAATGTTTGTTTTTGCATTACAGGGGGCGCTACAGAGCCCCAGTGCCACGCCCGTGTTTCAGCCTTTGCATGAGCCTAGTGGTGCGGGACTCTGACATGTGTGCCAAATTTCAAGAGTTTTCGAGTATGTTAAGGGACCCAAATTAGGTCAAGTGTTGAAAAAAAAAAAAAAATAAATAAAAAATATAGCTGCAAGCAGCAATGGCGGGCCCTCGCACGTTTTTTTACCGCTACACGGTGCCTCAGAGAAAACGATGCACGGTTTGCAAATGCATCAAGTGGGTAAATATCAGTGGACTATTTTATGTTGTTACTGACCCATTTGGGGACTGTAGGTAAAAGAAACCCCACATTTTAGACAAACGGGGCCGCTAGTGAGCCGCTTAAAAGACACGCCTTTATCTGAGCTTTTTGTGCACACTTAACAGCCGACAACTCTGATGTGTGTGTTAACTTTTAGGTTAATCTAAGCACGCCAAGAGCCCTAAATATGCCTGAAATAAAAGTAAAGTTTGGGGCGTTGCCATGGGAACAGTGTTCGAGATATCAAAAATCCCTTCGCAATTTATCATCTACAATGTCTCAGCATCATGTTGACCACTTTTGGTGTCAACTACATGATTATTCTAGAAGGAGTATTTAAAAGTTCACTGCATGCAACTGTAAGGCTTAAATATGCCTTTAAAATGAAAGTAAAGTTTGACGCGATGCCATGGGAACAACGTTCGAGATATCAAAAATCCCTTCGCAATTTATCATCTACAATGTCTCAGCATCATGTTGACCACTTTTGGTGTCACTTGCATGAATATGCTAGAAGGAGTATTTAAAAGAACATCGCATGCAACTGTTAAAAAAATCCACCTTTGTGACTGTCACACTTCCTGGCGCCTGGTGGTGGCGCTATACCCGGGAGTCACAATAGGCACATCAATGCGATCGGAATCTTCAGACAAACAAACACCCCGCGTGTCATTACAATAAGACATTTTTTGCCTTAGATATTAGACAGTTCCTGTTTCTCTGATTTCGCCATAAATTTGTCGGCTCGCCATGGCAGAACCGTTCGAGATATCAAAAATCCCTTCGCAATTTAGCAAGTCCAATGTCTCGACATCATGTTCACCACTTTTGGTGTCAATCGCATGCATCCTCTAGGAGGAGTATTTAAAAGTTCAACGCATGCATTTTTTAAACAATCCAAAATAGCTGACTTCCTGTTGGGCGGAGCTTAAATGTTAGAGGGCGAAAGTTGTTCGGGTCGATGAGATCTATATGCGTACCAACTCTCATACATGTGCGTACATTTTTGCCCGATCTGTGCCCCAATGTTTGTTTTTGCATTACAGGGGGCGCTACAGAGCTCCCTTGCCACGCCCGTGGTCCAGCCTTTGCCCGGACCTGATGGCCGACGACTCTGACGTCTGTGCCAAATTTCAAGACTTTTCGAGTATGTTTAGGCACCCAAAGTGCCCAAAAGTGTTAAAAAAAAATAATAATAATAAAAATAATAATAAAAAAAATAATAATCCGAGCAAAAACAATAGGGCTTCGCACCTTTCGGTGCAGGCCATTCTGGCCTGCTCCTCGGTGCTCGGGCCCTAAATATAGCTGCAAGCAGCAATGGCAGGCCCTCGCACGTTTTTTTACCGCTACACGGTGCGTCCGCGAAAACGATGCATGGTGGGCAAGGGCATCAAGTGGGTAAATATCAGTGGGCTATTTAATGTTGTTACTGACCCTTTTGGGGACTGTAGGTAAAAGAAACCCCACATTTTAGACAAACGGGGGCACTAGTGAGCGACTTTAGAGGCACACCTATGTCTGACATTTTTGTCAACACTTAACAGTTGACAACTCTGATGTGTGTGCCAAATTTGAAGTTAATCTAAGCATGCCAAGAGGCTTAAATATTCCTGAAATAATAGTAAACTTTGATGCGTTTCCATGGCAACAGCGTTCGAGATATCAAAAATCCCTTCGCAATTTATCATCTACAATGTCTTGGCATCATGTTGACCACTTTTGGTGTCAATCGCATAAACATTCTAGGAGGAGTATTTAAAAGAACATCACATGGAACTGTCAAAAAAATCAACCTTTGTGACTGCAACACTTTTCTGGTGCCTGGTGGTGGCGCTATACCCGAGACTTACAATAGGCACATCGATGCGATCGGAATCTGCAGACGAACAAACACCCCGCGTGTCATCACAATAAGACATTTTTTGCCTTAGATGTTAGACACTTCCTGTTTCTCTGATTTCGCCATGAATTTGTCGCCTCGCCATGACAAAACCGTTCGAGATATCAAAAATCCCTTCGCAATTTAGCAAGTACAATGTCTCAGCTTCATGATCACCACGTTTGGTGTCAATCCCATTAATCCACTAGGAGGAGTATTTAAAAGTTCACCGCATGCATTTTTTAAACAATCCAAAATGGCCGACTTCCTGTTGGGCGGAGCTAATATGTTACAGTACGAAAGTTGTTCGGGTCGATGAGATCTATATGCGTACCAACTTTCGTACATGTGCGTACATGTTTGTCCGATCTGTGCACCAATGTTTTTTTTTTTCATTACAGGGGGCGCTACAGAGCCCCCCTGCCACGCCCGTGTTACAGCCTTTGGTTTTCTGCGATGACGGATGACTCTGACGTCTGTGCCAAATTTCAAGAGTTTTCGAGTATGTTAAGGCACTCAAAATTCCCAAAAGTGTTGAAAAAAAAAATAAAAAAAATAAATAAAAATAATAATAATAAAAAATATAGCTGCAAGCAGCAATGGCGGGCCCTCGCACGTTTTTTTTACCGCTACACGGTGCGTCCGAGAAAACGATGCACGGTGGGCAAGGGCATCAAGTGGGTAAATATCAGTGGGCTATTTAATGTTGTTACTGAGCCATTTGGGGACTGTAGGTAAAAGAAAAGTAAAGTTTGACGCGTTGCCATGGGAACAGCGTTCGAGATATCAAAAATCTCTTCGCAATTTATCATCAACAATGTCTTGGAATCTTGTTGACCACTTCTCGTGTCAATTGCATGATTATTCTAGAAGGAGTATTTAAAAGTTCACTGCATGCAGATGTAAGGTTTAAATATGCCTTTAAAATGAAAGTAAAGTTTGACGCGTTGCCATGGGAACAGCGTTCGAGATATCAAAAATCCCTTCGCAATTTATCATCTACTATGCATCTGCATCATGTTGACCACTTCTCGTGTCAATCGCATGAAAATCCTAGAAGGAGTATTTAAAAGAACATTGCATGGAACTGTCAAAAAAATCCAGCTTCGTGACTGACACACTTCCTGGCGCCTGGTGGTGGCGCTATACCCGAGACTCACAATAGGCACATCGATGCGATCGGAATCTTCAGACGAACAAACGCCCCGCATGTCATCACAAAAATACATTTTTTGCCTTAGATATTAGACACTTCCTGTTTCTCTGATTTCGCCATGACTTTGCCGCTTCGCCATGGCAGAACCGTTCGAGATATCAAAAATCCCTTCGCAATTTAGCAAGTACAATGTCTCGACGTCCTGTTCACCACGTTTGGTGTCAATCACATGAATCCCCTAGAAGGAGTATTCAAAAGTTCACCGCATGCATTTTTTAAACAATCCAAAATAGCCGACTTCCTGTTGGGCGGAGCTTAAATGTTAGAAGGCGAAAGTTGTTCGGGTCGATGAGATCTATATGTGTACCAACTTTCGTAAATGTGCGTACATTTTTGCCCGATCTGTGCCCCAATGTTTGTTTTTGCATTACAGGGGGCGCTACAGAGCCCCCGTGCCACGCCCGTGTTCCAGCCTTTGGATTTCTGCGATGACGGACGACTCTGACGTCTGTGCCAAATTTCAAGAGTTTTCGAGTATGTTAAGGCACCCAAAATGCCCAAAAGTGTTAAAAAAAAAAAAATAAAAAAAAAAAATAAATAAAAAAAAAAAAAAAAAATAGCTGCAAGCAGCGATGGCGGGCCCTCGCATGTTTATTTACCGCTACACGGTGCCTCCGAGAAAACGATGCACGGTGGGCAAGTGCATCAAGTGGGTAAATATCATGCTGCTACTGACCCATTTAGGTACTGTAGGTAAAAGAAACCCCACATTTTAGACAAACGGGGGCGCTAGTGAGCCACTAAATAGACACGCCTTTATCTGACGTTTTTGTCAACACTTAACAGCCGACAAATCTGATGTGTGTGCCAAATTTAAAGTTAATCTAAGCACACCAAGAGCCTTAAATATGCTTGACATAAAAGTAAAGTTTGACACGTTGCCATGGGAACAGCGTTAGAGATGTCAAAAATTCCTTCGCAATTTAGCGTCTACAATGTCTCAGCATCATGTTGACAACTTCTGGTGTCAATAACATTATTTCCCTAGAAGGAGTATTAAAAAGAACATTGCATGCGACTGTCAGGCTTAAATAAGCCTTTAAAATGAAAGTAAAGTTTGACAGGTTGCCATGGGAACAGCGTTTGAGATATCAAAAATCCCTTCACTATTTATCATCTCCAATGTCTCGGCATCATGTTGACCACGTTTGGTGTCAATCGCATGAATATCCTAGAAGGAGTATTGAAAAGTTCACTGCATGCAACTGAAGGGCTTAAATATGCCTTTAAAATGAAAGTAAAGTTTGACGCGTTGTCATGGGAACAACGTTTGAGATATCAAAAATCCCTTCGCAATTTATCATCTACTATGTCTTGGCATCATGTTGACCACTTTTGGTGTCAATCGCATAAACATTCTAGGACGAGTATTTAAAAGAACATCACATGGAACTGTCAAAAAAATCAACCTTTGTGACTGCAACACTTCCTGGCGCCTGGTGGTGGCGCTATACCCGAGACTTACAATAGGCACATCGATGCGATCGGAATCTTCAGACGAACAAACACCCCGCGTGTCATCACTATAAGACATTTTTTGCCTTAGATATTAGACACTTCCTGTTTCTCTGATTTCGCCATGACTTTGCCGCTTCGCCATGGCAACACCGTTCGAGATATCAAAAATCCCTTCGCAATTTAGCAAGTCCAATGTCTTGACATCATGATCACCACATTTGGTGTCATTTGCATGAATCCCCTAGGAGGAGTATTCAAAAGTTCACCGCATGCATTTTTTAAACAATCCAAAATGGCGGACTTCCTGTTGGGCGGAGCTAAAATGTTAGAGGGCGAAAGTTGTTCGGGTCGATGAGATCTATATGTGTACCAACTTTCGTAAATGTGCGTACATGTTTGCCCGATCTGTGCACTCCTGTTTGTTTTTGCATTACAGGGGGCGCTACAGAGCCCCCGTGCCACGCCCGTGTTCCAGCCTTTGGCTTTCGGCGATCACGGACGACTCTGATGTCTGTGCCAAATTTCAAGAGTTTTCGAGTATGTTAAGGCCCCCAAAATGTCCAAAAGTGTTGAAAAAAAAAAAAAAAAAAAAAAAAAAAAAATAATAATCCGAGCAAAAACAATAGGGCTTCGCACCTTTCGGTGCAGGCCATTCTGGCCTGCTCCTCGGTGCTCGGGCCCTAAATATAGCTGCAAGCAGCGATGGCGGGCCCTCGCACGTTTTTTTACAGCTACACGGTGCCTCCAAGAAAACGATGCACGGTGGGCAAGTGAATCAAGTGGGTAAATATCGGTGGACTATTTATGTTGTTACTGACCCAATTAGGCACTGTAGGTAAAAGAAACCCCACATTTTGGACAAACGGGGGCACTAGTGAGCAACTAAAGAGGCACACCTATGTCTGACCTGTTTGTCAACACTTAACAGTTGACAACTCTGATGTGTGTGCCAAATTTGAAGTTAATCTAAGCATGCCAAGAGGCTTAAATATTCCTGAAATAATAGTAAACTTTGATGCATTGCCATGGCAACAGCGTTCGAGATGTCAAAAATCCCTTCGCAATTTATCATCTACAATGTCTTGGCATCATGTTGACCACTTTTGGTGTCAATCGCATAAACATTCTAGGAGGAGTATTTAAAAGAACATCACATGGAACTGTCAAAAAATCAACCTTTGAGACTGCAACACTTCCTGGCGCCTGGTGGTGGCGCTATACCCGAGACTCACAATAGGCACATCGATGCGATCGGAATCTTCAGACGAACAAACACCTCGCGTGTCATCACTATAAGACATTTTTTGCCTTAGATATTAGACACTTCCTGTTTCTCTGATTTCGCCATGACTTTGCCGCTTCGCCATGGCAGAACCGTTCGAGATATCAAAAATCCCTTCGCAATTTAGCAAGTCCACTGTCTTGACATCATGATCACCACGTTTGGTGTCATTTGCATGAATCCCCTAGGAGGAGTATTCAAAAGTTCACTGCATGCATTTTTTAAACAATCCAAAATGGCGGACTTCCTGTTGGGCGGAGCCAAAATGTTAGAGGGCGAAAGTTGTTCGGGTCGATGAGATCTATATGTGTACCAACTCTCGTACATGTGCGTACATTTTTGCCGAATCTGTGCCCCAATGTTTGTTTTTGCATTACAGGGGGCGCTACAGAGCTCCCTTGCCACGCCCGTGTTCCAGCCTTTGCCCAGTCCTAATGGCCGACGACTCTGACGTCTGTGCCAAATTTCAAGAGTTTTCGAGTATGTTAAGGCACCCAAAATGCCCAAAAGTGTTAAAAAAAAAAAAAAAAAAAAATAATAAATCCGAGCAAAAACAATAGGGCTTCGCACCTTTGGGTGCAGGCCATTCTGGCCTGCTCCTCGGTGCTCGGGCCCTAAATATAGCTGCAAGCAGCGATGGCGGGCCCTCGCACGTTTATTTACCGCTACACGGTGCCTCAGAGAAAACGATGCACGGTGGGCAAGTGCATCAAGTGGGTAAATATCAGTGGACTATTTTATGTTGTTACTGACCCATTTGGGGACTGTAGGTAAAAGAAACCCTACATTTTAGGCAAAGGGGGCGCTAGTGAGCCACTTAAGAGACACGCCTATGTCTGACCTTTTTGTCCACACTTAACAGCCGACAACTCTGATGTGTGTTAACTTTTAGGTTAATCTAAGCACGCCAAGAGCCCTAAATATGCCTGAAATAAAAGTAAAGTTTGGGGCGTTGCCATGGGAACAGCGTTTGAGATATCAAAAATCCCTTCGCAATTTATCATCTACAATGTCTCAGCATCATGTTGACCACTTTTGGTGTCAATCGCATGAAAATCCTTGGAGGAGTATTTAAAAGAACATCACATGGAACCGTCAAAAAATCAACCTTTGTGACTGCAACACTTCCTGGCGCCTGGTGGTGGCGCTATACCCGAGACTCACAATAGGCACATCGATGCAATCAGAATCTTCAGACGAACAAACAACCCGTGTGTCATCATAATAAGACATTTTTTACCTTAGATATTAGACACTTCCTGTTTCTCTGATTTCGCCATGAATTTGTCGCCTCGCCATGGCAGAACCGTTCGAGATATGAAAAATCCCTTCGCAATTTAGCAAGTACAATGTCTTGGCATCATGATCACCACGTTTGGTGTCAATCCCATGAATCCCCTAGAAGGAGTATTCAAAAGTTCATCGTATGCATTTTTTAAAACCATCCAAAATGGCCGACTTCCTGTTGGGCGGAGTTAATAGGTTTGATTGTGAAAGTTGTTCGGGTCGATGGGATCTATATACGTACGAACTCTAGTACATGTGCGTACATGTTTGCCCGATTTGTGCACCAATATTTTTTTTGCATTACAGGGGGCGCTACAGAGCCCTACTGCCACGCCCGTGTTCCAGCGTTTGCCCGGTCCTAATGGCCGACGACTTTGAGGTCTGTGCCAAATTCCCGGTGTTTTCGAGCATGTTAAGGCACCCAAAGTGCATGCCAAGTGCTTAAATATGCCTGAAAATTAAAGTAAAGTTTGACGTGTTGCCATGGGAGCAGCATTCGAGATATCAAAAATCCCTTCGCAATTTATCATCTACAATGCCTCATCATCATGTTGACCACTTTTGGTGTCAATCGCATGAAAATCCTAGGAGGAGTATTTAAAAGTTCACCGCATGCAACTGTCAAAAAATCCACCTTTTGTGACTGCCACACTTCCTGTTGCCTGTTGGTGGCGCTATACCCGAGACTCACAATAGGCACATCGATGCGATCCGAATCGTTGGCCGAACATACACACTGCGTTTCATCCCAATAAGACATTTTTTGCTTTAGATATTAGACACTTCCTGTTTCTCTGAATTCGCCATAAATTTGTCGCCTCGCCATGGCAACACCGTTCGAGATATCAAAAATCCCTTCGCAATTTAGCAAGTCCAATGTCTCAGCATCATCTTCACCACGTTTGGTGTCAATCGTATGAATTCCCTAGGAGAAGTATTTAAAAGTTCATGACTGACACACTTCCTGGCACCTGGTGGTGGCGCTATACCCAGGAGTCACAATAGGCACATCGATGCGATCGGAATCTTCAGACAAACAAACACCCCGCATGGCATCACAATAAGACATTTTTTGGCTTAGATATTAGACACTTTCTGTTTCTCTAAATTCGCCATGACTTTGCCGCTTCGCCATGGCAACACCGTTCGAGATATCAAAAATCCCTTCGCAATTTAGCAAGTACAATGTCTTGACATCATGATCACCACGTTTGGTGTCAATCCCATGAATCCCCTAGAAGGAGTATTTAAAAGTTCACCGCATGCATTTTTTAAACAATCCAAAATGGCCGACTTCCTGTTGGGCGGAGCTAAAATGTTAGAGGGCGAAAGTTGTTCGGGTCGATGATATCTATATGCGTACCAACTCTCGTACATGTGCGTACATGTTTGCCCGATCTGTGCACCAATGTTTTTTTTTGCATTACAGGGGGCGCTACAGAGCCCCTGTGCCACGCCCGTGTTCCAGCCTTTGCCCGTTCGCAATGACGGACGACTTTGAAGTCTGTGCCAAATTTCAAGAGTTTTCGAGTATGTTAAGGCACCCAAAATGCCCAAAAGTGTTAAAAAAAATAAAAATAATAAAAAAAAAAAAATAATAATAAATATAGCTGCAAGCAGCGATGGCGGGCCCTCGCACGTTTGTTTACCGCTACACGGTGCCTCCGAGAAAACGATGCACGGTGGGCATGTGCATCAAGTGGGTAAATATCAGTGGGCTATTTAATGTTGTTTCTGAGCCATTTGGGGACTGTAGGTAAAAGAAACCCCACATTTTAAACAAACGGGGGCACTAGTGAGCCACTTAAGAGACACGCCTATGTCTGACCTTTTTGTCAACACTTAACAGCCGACAACTCTGATGTGTGTGCCAAATTTAAATTTAATCTAAGCACGCCAAGAGCCTTAAATATGCCTGAAATGAAAGTAAAGTTTGACGCGTTGCCATGGGAACAGCGTTCGAGATGTCAAAAATTCCTTCGCAATTTATCATCTACAATGTCTCAGCATGATGTTGACCACTTTTGGTGTCAATCGCATGAATCCCATACAAGGAGTATTCAAAAGTTCACAGCATGTAACTGTCAGTCTTAAATATGTGTAAAAATGAAAGTAAAGTTTGACACGTTGCCATGGGAACAGAGTTGGAGATATCAAAAATCCCTTCGCAATATATCGTCTACAATGTCTCTGCATCATGTTGACCACTTTTGGTGTCAATTGCATGATTATTCTAGAAGGAGTATTTAAAAGTTAAATGCATGCAACTGAAGGGCTTAAATATGCCTTTAAAATGAAAGTAAAGTTTGATGCGTTGCCATGGGAACAACGTTTGAGATATCAAAAATCCCTTCGCAATTTATCATCTACTATGTCTTGGGATCATGTTGACCACTTTTGGTGTCAATCGCATAAACATTCTAGGAGGAGTATTTAAAAGAACATCACATGGAACTGTCAAAAAAATCAACCTTTGTGACTGCAACACTTCCTGGCGCCTGGTGGTGGCGCTATACCCGAGACTCACAATAGGCACATCGATGCGATCGGAATCTTCAGACGAACAAACACCCCACGTGTCATCACTATAAGACATTTTTTGCCTTAGATATTAGACACTTCCTGTTTCTCTGATTTCGCCATGACTTTGCCACTTCGCCATGGCAACACCGTTCGAGATATCAAAAATCCCTTCGCAATTTAGCAAGTCCAATGTCTTGACATCATGATCACCACATTTGGTGTCATTTGCATGAATCCCCTAGGAGGAGTATTCAAAAGTTCACCGCATGCATTTTTTAAACAATCCAAAATGGCGGACTTCCTGTTGGGCGGAGCTAAAATGTTAGAGGGCGAAAGTTGTTCGGGTCGATGAGATCTATATGTGTACCAACTTTCGTAAATGTGCGTACATGTTTGCCCGATCTGTGCACTCCTGTTTGTTTTTGCATTACAGGGGGCGCTACAGAGCCCCCGTGCCACGCCCGTGTTCCAGCCTTTGGCTTTCGGCGATCACGGACGACTCTGATGTCTGTGCCAAATTTCAAGAGTTTTCGAGTATGTTAAGGCCCCCAAAATGTCCAAAAATGTTGAAAAAAAATAAAAAAAAAAAAAAAATAAAAATAAATATAGCTGCAAGCAGCGATGGCGGGCCCTCGCACGTATTTTTACCGCTACACGGTGCCTCCGAGAAAACGATGCACGGTGGGCAAGTGCATCAAGTGGGTAAATATCGGTGGACTATTTATGTTGTTACTGACCCAATTGGGGACTGTAGGTAAAAGAAACCTCACATTTTAGACAAACGGGGGCGCTAGTGAGCGACTTAAGAGGCACACCTATGTCTGACCTGTTTGTCAACACTTAACAGTTGACAACTCTGATGTGTGTGCCAAATTTGAAGTTAATCTAAGCATGCCAAGAGGCTTAAATATTCCTGAAATAATAGTAAACTTTGATGCGTTGCCATGGCAACAGCGTTCGAGATGTCAAAAATCCCTTCGCATTTTATCATCTCCAATGTCTCAGCATCATGTTGACCACGTTTGGTGTCAATCGCATGAATATCCTAGAAGGAGTATTGAAAAGTTCAATGCATGCAACTGAAGGGCTTAAATATGCCTTTAAAATGAAAGTAAAGTTTGACGCGTTGTCATGGGAACAACGTTCGAAATATCAAAAATCCCTTCGCAATTTATCATCTACTATGTCTTGGCATCATGTTGATTACTTTTGGTGTCAATCGCATAAACATTCTAGGAGGAGTATTTAAAAGAACATCACATGGAACTGTCAAAAAAATCAACCTTTGTGACTGCAACACTTCCTGGCGCCTGGTGGTGGCGCTATACCCGAGACTTACAATAGGCACATCGATGCGATCGGAATCTTCAGACGAACAAACACCCCGCGTGTCATCACTATAAGACATTTTTTGCCTTAGATATTAGACACTTTCTGTTTCTCTGATTTCGCCATGACTTTGCCGCTTCGCCATTGCAACACCGTTCGAGATATCAAAAATCCCTTCGCAATTTAGCAAGTCCAATGTCTTGACATCATGATCACCACGTTTGGTGTCATTTGCTTGAATCCCCTAGGAGGAGTATTCAAAAGTTCACCGCATGCATTTTTTAAACAATCCAAAATGGCGGACTTCCTGTTGGGCGGAGCTAAAATGTTAGAGGGCGAAAGTTGTTCGGGTCGATGAGATCTATATGTGTACCAACTTTCGTAAATGTGCGTACATTTTTGCTCGATCTGTGCCCCAATGTTTGTTTTTGAATTACAGGGGGCGCTACAGAGCCCCCGTGCCATGCCCGTGTTCCAGCCTTTGTCTGTTCGCAATGACGGACGACTCTAACGTCTGTGCCAAATTTCAAGAGTTTTCGAGTATGTTAAGGCACCCAAAATGCCCAAAAGTGTTAAAAAAAATAAAAATAATAAAAAAAAAAAAATATATAGCTGCAAGCAGCAATGGCGGGCCCTCGCACGTTTATTTACCGCTACACGGTGCCTCCGAGAAAACGATGCACGGTGGGCATGTGCATCAAGTGGGTAAATATCAGTGGGCTATTTAATGTTGTTTCTGAGCCATTTGGGGACTGTAGGTAAAAGAAACCCCACATTTTAGACAAACAGGGGCATTAGTGAGCCACTTAAGAGACACGCCTATGTCTGACCTTTTTGTCAACACTTAACAGCCGAAAACTCTGATGTGTGTGCCAAATTTAAAGTTCAACTAACCACGCCAAGAGCCTTAAACATGCCTGAAATTAAAGTAAAGTTTGACGCATTGCCATGGAAACAGCGTTCGAGATGTCAAAAATTCCTTCGCAATTTATCATCTAGAATGTCTCGGCATCATGTTGACCACTTCTGGTTTCAATCATATGAATCCCATACGAGGAGTATTTAAAGGTTCACAGCATGTAACTGTCAGCCTTAAATATATGTAAAAATAAAAGTAAAGTTTGATGCATTGCCATGGTAACAGCGTTTGAGATATCAAAAATCCCTTCGCAATTTATCATCTACAATGTCTCGGCATCATGTTGACCACTTCTCGTGTCAATCGCATGAAAATCCTAGAAGGAGTATTTAAAAGTTAACTGTATGGAACTGAAAGGCTTAAATATGCCTTTAAAATGAAAGTAAAGTTTGACGCGTTGCCATGGGAACAGCGTTTGAGATATCAAAAATCCCTTCGCAATTTATCATCTACAATGTCTCGGCATCATGGTGACCACTTTTGGTGTCAATCGCATGAAAATCCTAGAAGGAGTATTTAAAAGAACATTGCAAGGAACTTTCAAAAAAATCCAGCTTTGTGACTGACACACTTCCTGGCGCCTGGTGGTGGCGCTATACCCGAGACTCACAATAGGCACATCGATGCGATCGGAATCTTCAGACGAACAAACACCCCGCGTGTCATTACAATAAGACATTTTTTGCTTTAGATATTAGACACTTCCTGTTTCTCTGATTTCGCCACAACTTTGTCGGCTCGCCATGGCAACACCGTTCGAGATATCAAAAATCCCTTCGCAATTTAGCAAGTCCAATGTCTTGACATCATGATCACCACATTTGGTGTCATTTGCATGAATCCCCTAGGAGGAGTATTCAAAAGTTCACCGCATGCATTTTTTAAACAATCCAAAATGGCGGACTTCCTGTTGGGCGGAGCTAAAATGTTAGAGGGCGAAAGTTGTTCGGGTCGATGAGATCTATATGTGTACCAACTTTCGTAAATGTGCGTACATGTTTGCCCGATCTGTGCACTCCTGTTTGTTTTTGCATTACAGGGGGCGCTACAGAGCCCCCGTGCCACGCCCGTGTTCCAGCCTTTGGCTTTCGGCGATCACGGACGACTCTGATGTCTGTGCCAAATTTCAAGAGTTTTCGAGTATGTTAAGGCCCCCAAAATGTCCAAAAGTGTTGAAAAAAATAAAAAAAAAAATAAAAATAAAAATAAATATAGCTGCAAGCAGCAATGGCGGGCCCTCGCACGTTTTTTTACCGCTACACGGTGCGTCCGAGAAAACGATGCACGGTGGGCAAGGGCATCAAGTGGGTAAAATATCAGTGGGCTATTTAATGTTGTTTCTGAGCCATTTGGGGACTGTAGGTAAAAGAAACCCCACATTTTAGACAAACAGGTGCACTGGTGAGCCACTTAAGAGACACGCCTATGTCTGACCTTTTTGTCAACACTTAACAGCCGAAAACTCTGATGTGTGCAGAGATGTATAGTAACGAAGTAGAACTACTTCACTACTGTACTTAAGTACTAAAAGGCAGAATCTGTACTCTACTGAAGTATTATTTTTTTCTCCTACTTCCACTTTTACTTCAGTACATATTTTCGATGAGTTTAATACTTTTACTCCAATACATTTTTTATGTGCTGCATAGTTACTCGTTACACTCAAATGTTACGAATCATTCCAAACCTACATTATCACTGCCGGAGCGGTGATACACATTAGAAACACACACAGATTGTGGTCTAAACTAATAGGAGATAGTGAAGAGCGGACCCCTCCCTCCCTCTCACTCACAAATATGAGCCGCGGTTGTGGACAAATGTGAAGTGAAGAGAGAACCAAAGTGCACGAGAGAGACCGATAGAGAGAGAGAGAATTCGCGAGAAAGGGCGAGTGTGCGCGAAAGAAGGAAACCTAAATACATTGAAACATCTTGTACCTTTACCTATTACCATTACATCGACTAATATTTTATTAATTCTGAATTCTCTATTGCCATATTAGTTAAATTAATCTGAACATTCCTGTCCTTGTACTCCTGCTACAGCCAAAGCAATTGTGAGTGTCCTTTAGCTTAAACATTTAAAATAATATAAACAATATTATATTCAAACTTTTGACTGTTTTCTTTAATAACTACATTACACAATACTTGTACTTTTACTTTCAGTACTTGAGTAGTATATTTTAAAATAAACTACTTGCAATACTTAAGTACAAAACATGTTTAATACTTCAGTACTTCCACTTAAGTGGTGTGCTCACTTTTTTGATAGAGCACTTGTACTTTTACTCAAGTCTGGGTCCCTAGTACTTTATACATCTCTGGATGTGTGTGCCAAATGTAAAGTTCAACTAAGCACGCCAAGAGCCTTAAACATGCCTGAAATTAAAGTAAAGTTTGACGCGTTGCCATGGGAACAGCGTTCGAGATGTCTAAAATTCCTTCGCAATTTATCATCTACAATGTCTCGGCATCATGTTGACCACTTCTCGTGTCAATCGCATGAAAATCCTAGAAGGAGTATTTAAAAGTTAACTGTATGCAACTGAAAGGCTTAAATATGCCTCTAAAATGAAAGTAAAGTTTGACAGGTTGCCATGGGAACAGCGTTTGAGATATCAAAAATCCCTTCGCAATTTATCATCTACAGTGTCTCGGCATCATGTTGACCACTTCTCGTGTCAATCGCATGAAAATCATAGAAGGAGTATTTAAAAGTTAACTGTATAAAACTGAAAGGCTTAAATATGCCTTTAAAATGAAAGTAAAGTTTGACGCGTTGCCATGGGAATACCGTTTGAGATATCAAAAATCCCTTCGCAATTTATCATCTACAATGGCTCGGCATCATGGTGACCACTTTTGGTGTCAATCGTATGAAAATCCTAGAAGGAGTATTTAAAAGAACATTGCATGGAACTTTCAAAAAAATCCAGCTTTGTGACTGACACACTTCCTGGCGCCTGCTGGTGGCGCTATACCCGGGAGTCACAATAGGCACATCGATGCGATCGGAATCTTCAGATGAACAAACACCCCGCGTGTCATTACAATAAGACATTTTTTGCCTTAGATATTAGACACTTCCTGTTTCTCTGATTTCGCCACAACTTTGTCGGCTCGCCATGGCAGAACCGTTCGAGATATCAAAAATCCCTTCGCAATTTAGCAAGTCCAATGTCTGGACATCATGTTCACCACTTTTGGTGTCAATCGCATGATTCCTCTAGGAGGAGTATTCAAAAGTTCAACGCATGCATTTTTTAAACAATCCAAAATAGCTGACTTCCTGTTGGGCGGAGCTTAAATGTTAGAGGGCGAAAGTTGTTCGGGTCGATGAGATCTATATGTGTACCAACTCTCGTACATGTGCGTACATGTTTGCACGATCTGTGCATCAATGTTTGTTTTTGAATTACAGGGGGCGCTACAGAGCCCCCGTGCCACGCCCGTGTTCCAGCCTTTGGATTTCTGCAATGACGGACGACTCTGACGTCTGTGCCAAATTTCAAGAGTTTTCGAGTATGTTAAGGCACCCAAAATGCCCAAAAGTGTTAAAAAAAAAAAAATAATAAATTCGAGCAAAACCAATAGGGCTTCGCACCTTTCGGTGCAGGCCATTCTGGCCTGCTCCTCGGTGCTCGGGCCCTAATAATCCGAGCAAAAACAATAGGGCTTCGCACCTTTCGGTGCAGGCCATTCTGGCCTGCTCCTCGGTGCTCGGGCCCTAATAAAAAATATAGCTGCAAGCAGCAATGGCGGGCCCTCGCACGTTTATTTACCGCTACACGGTGCGTCCGAGAAAACGATGCACGGTGGGCAAGTGCCTCAAGTGGGTAAATATCAGTGGACTATTTAATGTTGTTACTGACCCATTTGGGGACTGTAGGTAAAAGAAACACCACATTTTGGACAAACGGGGGGGGGGTCACCCACTAAACCACTTTATCTGACCTTTTTGTCAACACTTAACAGCCGACAACTCTGATGTGTGTGCCAAATTTGAAGTTAATCCAAACACGCCAAGAGCCTTAAAAAAGTCTTAAATAAAAGTAAAGTTTGACGCGTTGCCATGGGAACAGCGTTCGAGATATCAAAAATCCCTTCGCAATTTATCATCTACAATGTCTCAGCATCATGTTGACCACTTTTGGTGTCAATCGAATGAATATTCTAGAAGGAGTATTTAAAAGTTCACTGCATGGAACTGAAAGGCTTCAATATGCCTTTAAAATGAAAGTAAAGTTTGACACGTTGCCATGGGAACAGCATTCGAGATATCAAAAATCCCTTCGCAATTTATCATCTACAATGTCTCAGCATCATGTTGACCACTTTTGGTGTCAATCGAATGAATATCCTAGAAGGAGTATTTAAAAGAACATCGGATGGAACTGTCAAAAAAATCCACCTTTGTGACTGACACACTTCCTGGCGCCTGGTGGTGGCGCTATACCCGAGACTCACAATAGGCACATCAATGCGATCGGAATCTTCAGACGAACAAACGCCCCGCGTGTCATCACAATAAGACATTTTTTGCCTTAGATATTAGACACTTCCTGTTTCTCTGATTTCGCCATGACTTTGTCGCTTCGCCATGGCAGAACCGTTCGAGATATCAAAAATCCCTTCGCAATTTAGCAAGTACAATGTCTCGACATCATGATCACCACGTTTGGTGTCAATCCCATGAATCCCCTAGAAGGAGTATTCAAAAGTTCACCGCATGCATTTTTTAAACAATCCGAAATAGCCAACTTCCTGTTGGGCGGAGCTTAAATGTTAGAGGGCGAAAGTTGTTCGGGTCGATGAGATCTATATGTGTACCAACTCTCGTACATGTGCGTACATTTTTGCCCGATCTGTGCCCCAATGTTTGTTTTTGAATTACAGGGGGCGCTACAGAGCTCCCTTGCCACGCCCGTATTCCAGCCTTTGCATGAGCCTAGTGGCACGCGACTCTGACGTGTGTACCAAATTTCAAGACTTTTCGAGTATGTTAAGGCTCCCAAATTAGCACAAGTGTTGAAAAAAAAAAAAAAAAAAAAAATAATAAATTCGAGCAAAAACAATAGGGCTTCGCACCTTTCGGTGCAGGCCATTCTGGCCTGCTCCTCGGTGCTCGGGCCCTAATAATCTGAGCAAAAACAATAGGGCTTCGCACCTTTCGGTGCAGGCCATTCTGGCCTGCTCCTCGGTGCTCGGGCCCTAATAAATCCGAGCAAAAACAATAGGGCTTCGCACCTTTCGGTGCAGGCCATTCTGGCCTGCTCCTCGGTGCTCGGGCCCTAAATATAGCTGCAAGCAGCGATGGCGGGCCCTCGCACGTTTTTTTACCGCTACACGGTGCCTCCGAAAAAACGATGCACGGTGGGCATGTGCATCAAGTGGGTAAATATCAGTGGACTATTTCATGTTGCTACTGATCCATTTAGGTACTGTAGGTAAAAGAAACCCCACATTTTAGACAAATGGGGGCGCTAGTGAGACCCTAAATAGACACGCCTTTATCTGACGTTTTTGTCAACACTTAACAGCCGACAACTCTGATGTGTGTGCCAAATTTAAATTTAATCTAAGCACGCCAAGAGCCTTAAATATGCCTGAAATAAAAGTAAAGTTTGACGTGTTGCCATGGAAACAGGGTTCGAGATGTCAAAAATTCCTTCGCAATTTAGCATCTACAATGTCTCAGCATCATGTTGACCACTTTTGGTGTCAATCGCATGAATATCCTAGAAGGAGTATTTAAAAGTTCACTGCATGAAACTGTAAAATATGCCTTTAAAATGAAAGTAAAATTTGTCGCGTTGCCATAGGAACAACGTTCGAGATATCAAAAATCCCTTCGCAATTTATCATCTACAATGTCTCAGCATCATGTTGACCACTTTTGGTGTCAATCGCATGAATATCCTAGAAGGAGTATTTAAAAGTTCACTGCATGAAACTGTAAGGCTTAAATATGCCTTTAAAATGAAAGTAAAGTTTGACGCGTTGCCATGGGAATAGCGTTTAAGATATCAAAAATCCCTTCGCAATTTATCATCTACAATGTCTCGGCATCATGGTGACCACTTTTGGTGTCAATCGCATGAAAATCCTAGAAGGAGTATTTAAAAGAACATTGCATGGAACTTTCAAAAAAATCCAGCTTTGTGACTGACACACTTCCTGGCGCCTGCTGGTGGCGCTATACCCGGGAGTCACAATAGGCACATCGATGCGATCGGAATCTTCAGACGAACAAACACCCCGCGTGTCATTACAATAAGAAATTTTTTGCTTTAGATATTAGACACTTCCTGTTTCTCTGATTTCGCCACAAATTCGTCGGCTCGCCATGGCAGAACCGTTCGAGATATCAAAAATCCCTTCGCAATTTAGCAAGTCCAATGTCTCGACATCATGTTCACCACTTTTGGTGTCAATCGCATGCATCCTCTAGGAGGAGTATTCAAAAGTTCAACGCATGCATTTTTTAAACAATCCAAAATAGCTGACTTCCTGTTGGGCGGAGCTTAAATGTTAGAGGGCGAAAGTTGTTCGGGTCGATGAGATCTATATGCGTACCAACTCTCGTACATGTGCGTACATGTTTGCACGATCTGTGCATCAATGTTTTATTTTGCATTACAGGGGGCGCTACAGAGCCCCCGTGCCACGCCCGTGTTCCAGCCTTTGTCTGTTCGCAATGACGGACGACTCTAAAGTCTGTGCCAAATTTCAAGAGTTTTCGAGTATGTTTAGGCACCCAAAATGCCCAAAAGTGTTAAAAAAAATAAAAATAAAAATATAGCTGCAAGCAGCAATGGCGGGCCCTCGCACGTTTTTTTACCGCTACACGGTGCGTCCGAGAAAACGATGCACGGTGGGCAAGGGCATCAAGTGGGTAAAATATCAGTGGGCTATTTAATGTTGTTTCTGAGCCATTTGGGGACTGTAGGTAAAAGAAACCCCACATTTTAGACAAACAGGGGCACTAGTGAGCCACTTAAGAGACACGCCTATGTCTGACCTTTTTGTCAACACTTAACAGCCGAAAACTCTGATGTGTGTGCCAAATTTAAAGTTCAACTAAGCACGCCAAGAGCCTTAAACATGCCTGAAATTAAAGTAAAGTTTGACGCATTGCCATGGAAACAGCGTTCGAGATGTCAAAAATTCCTTCGCAATTTATCATCTACAATGTCTCGGCATCATCTTGACCACTTCTGGTGTCAATCGCATGAATCCCATACGAGGAGTATTTAAAGGTTCTCAGCATGTAACTGTCAGCCTTAAATATGTGTAAAAATGAAAGTAAAGTTTGATGCATTGCCATGGGAACAGCGTTCGAGATATCAAAAATCCCTTCGCAATTTATCATCTACAATGTCTCGGCATCATCTTGACCACTTCTCGTGTCAATCGCATGAAAATCCTAGAAGGAGTATTTAAAAGTTAACTGTATGCAACTGAAAGGCTTAAATATGCCTTTAAAATGAAAGTAAAGTTTGACAGGTTGCCATGGGAACAGCGTTTGAGATATCAAAAATCCCTTCGCAATTTATCATCTACAATGTCTCGGCATCATGTTGACCACTTCTCGTGTAAATCGCATGAAAATCCTAGGAGGAGTATTTAAAAGTTAACTGTATGAAACTGAAAGGCTTAAATATGCCTTTAAGATGAAAGTAAAGTTTGACGCGTTGCCATGGGAACAGCGTTTGAGATATCAAAAATCCCTTCGCAATTTATCATTTACAATGTCTTGGCATCATGTTGACCACTTTTGGTGTCAATCGCATAAACATTCTAGGAGGAGTATTTAAAAGAACATCACATGGAACTGTCAAAAAAATCAACCTTTGTGACTGCAACACTTCCTGGCGCCTGGTGGTGGCGCTATACCCGGGAGTCACAATAGGCACATCGATGCGATCGGAATGTTCAGACGAACAAACACCCCGCGTGTCATCACAATAAGACATTTTTTGCCTTAGATATCAGACAGTTCCTGTTTCTCTGATTTCACCACAACTTTGTCGCCTTGCCATGGCAGAACCGTTCGAGATATCAAAAATCCCTTCGCAATTTAGCAAGTCCAATGTCTTGACATCATGATCACCACGTTTGGTGTCATTTGCTTGAATCCCCTAGGAGGAGTATTCAAAAGTTCACCGCATGCATTTTTTAAACAATCCAAAATGGCGGACTTCCTGTTGGGCGGAGCTAAAATGTTAGAGGGCGAAAGTTGTTCGGGTCGATGAGATCTATATGTGTACCAACTTTCGTAAATGTGCGTACATGTTTGCCCGATCTGCGCACTACTGTTTGTTTTTGCATTACAGGGGGCGCTACAGAGCCCCCGTGCCACGCCCGTGTTCCAGCCTTTGTCTGTTCGCAATGACGGACGACTCTAACGTCTGTGCCAAATTTCAAGAGTTTTCGAGTATGTTAAGGCACCCAAAATGCCCAAAAGTGTTAAAAAAAATAAAAATAATAAAAAAAAAAATAAAAATAAAAAAATATAGCTGCAAGCAGCGATGGCGGGCCCTCGCACGTTATTTTTCCGCTACACGGTGCGTCCGAGAAAACGATGCACGGTGGGCAAGGGCCTCAAGTGGGTAAATATCAGTGGGCTATTTAATGTTGTTACTGACCCATTTGGGGACTGTAGGTAAAAGAAACCCCACATTTTAGACGAACGGGGGGGGGGGGGGGCTAGTCAGCCACTAAATAGACACGCCTTTATCTGACCTTTTTGTCAACACTTAACTGCCAACAACTCTGATGTGTGTGCCAAATTTAAAGTTAATCCAAACACGCCAAGAGCCTTAAAAAAGTCTTAAATAAAAGTAAAGTTTGACGCGTTGCCATGGGAACAGCGTTCGAGATGTCAAAAATTCCTTCGCAATTTAGCATCTCCAATGTCTCAGCATCATGTTGACCACTTCTGGTGTCAATCGAATGAATATTCTAGAAGGAGTATTTAAAAGTTCACTGCATGGAACTGAAAGGCTTCAATATGCCTTTAAAATGAAAGTAAAGTTTGACACGTTGCCATGGGAACAGCATTCGAGATATCAAAAATCCCTTCGCAATTTATCATCTACAATGTCTCAGCATCATGTTGACCACTTTTGGTGTCAATCGAATGAATATCCTAGAAGGAGTATTTAAAAGAACATCGGATGGAACTGTCAAAAAAATCCACCTTTGTGACTGACACACTTCCTGGCGCCTGGTGGTGGCGCTATACCCGAGACTCACAATAGGCACATCAATGCGATCGGAATCTTCAGACGAACAAACGCCCCGCGTGTCATCACAATAAGACATTTTTTGCCTTAGATATTAGACACTTCCTGTTTCTCTGATTTCGCCATGACTTTGTCGCTTCGCCATGGCAGAACCGTTCGAGATATCAAAAATCCCTTCGCAATTTAGCAAGTACAATGTCTCAACATCATGATCACCACGTTTGGTGTCAATCCCATGAATCCCCTAGAAGGAGTATTCAAAAGTTCACCGCATGCATTTTTTAAACAATCCGAAATAGCCGACTTCCTGTTGGGCGGAGCTTAAATGTTAGAGGGCGAAAGTTGTTCGGGTCGATGAGATCTATATGTGTACCAACTCTCGTACATGTGCGTACATTTTTGCCCGATCTGTGCCCCAATGTTTGTTTTTGAATTACAGGGGGCGCTACAGAGCTCCCTTGCCACGCCCGTATTCCAGCCTTTGCATGAGCCTAGTGGCACGCGACTCTGACGTGTGTGCCAAATTTCAAGACTTTTCGAGTATGTTAAGGCTCCCAAATTAGCACAAGTGTTGAAAAAAATAAAAATAATAAATAAAAAAAAAAAAAATAATAAAAAAAATAATAAATATAGCTGCAAGCAGCGATGGCGGGCCCTCGCACGGTTTTTTACCGCTACACGGTGTCTCCGAGAAAACAATGCACGGTGGACACGTGCATCAAGTGGGTAAATATCAGTGGACTATTTCATGTTGCTACTGACCAATTTGGGTTCTGTAGGTAAAAGAAACCCCACATTTTAGACAAACGGGGGCACTAGTGAGCCACTAAATAGACGCGCCTTTATCTGACCTTTCTGTCAACACTTAACAGCCGACAACTCTCATGTGTGTGCCAAATTTAAAGTTAATCTAAGCACGCCATGAGCCTTAAATATGCCTGAAATTAAAGTAAAGTTTGAAGCGTTGCCATGGCAACAGCGTTCGAGATGTCAAAAATTCCTTCGCAATTTAGCATCTACAATGTCTCTGCATCATGTTGACCACATTTAGTGTCAATCGCATAAACATTCTAGGAGGAGTATTTAAAAGAACATCACATGGAACTGTCAAAAAATCAACCTTTGTGACTGCAACACTTCCTGGCGCCTGGTGGTGGCGCTATACCCGAGACTCACAATAGGCACATCGATGCGATCAGAATCTTCAGACGAACAAACACCCCGCATGGCATCACAATAAGATATTTTTTGCCTTAGATATTAGACACTTCCTGTTTCTCTGATTTCGCCATGAATTTGTCGCCTCGCCATGACAGAACCGTTCGAGATATTAAAAATCCCTTCACAATTTAGCAAGAACAATGTCTCGGCATCATGTTCACCACGTTTGGTGTCAATCCCATGAATCCCCTAGAAGGAGTATTCAAAAGTTCACCGTATGCATTTTTGAAACCATCCAAAATGGCCGACTTCCTGTTGGGTGGAGCTAATAGGTTTGATTGTGAAAGTTGTTCGTGTCGATGGGATCTATATACGTACCAACTCTCGTACATGTGTGTACATGTTTGCCCGATTTGTGCACCAATAATTTTTTTGCATTATAGGGGGCGCTACAGAGCCCTACTGCCACACCCGTGTTCCAGCGTTTGCCCGGTCCTAATGGCCGATGACTTTGAGGTCTGTGCCAAATTCACGGTGTTTTCGAGCATGTTAAGGCACCCAAAGTGCATGCCAAGTGCTTAAATATGGCTGAAAATGAAAGTAAAATTTGACGTGTTGCCAATGGTGCAGCATTCGAGATATCAAAAATCCCTTCGCAATTTATCATCTACAATGTCTCAGCATCATGTTGACCACTTTTGGTGTCAATCGCATGAAAATCCTAGGAGGAGTATTTAAAAGTTCACCGCATGCAACTGTCAAAAAATCCACCTTTTGTGACTGTCACACTTCCTGGCGCCTGGTGGTGGCGCTATACCCGAGACTCACAATAGGCACATCGATGCGATCGGAATCCTTGGCCGAACATACACACTGCGTTTCATCCCAGTAAGACATTTTTTGCTTTAGATATTGGACACTTCCTGTTTCTCTGAATTTGCCATAAATTTGTCGCCTCGCCATGGCAACACCGTTCGAGATATCAAAAATCCCTTCGCAATTTAGCAAGTCCAATGTCTCAGCATCATCTTCACCACGTTTGGTGTCAATCGTATGAATTCCCTAGGAGAAGTATTTAAAAGTTCATGACTGACACACTTCCTGGCGCCTGGTGGTGGCGCTATACCCGAGACTTACAATAGGCACATCGATGCGATCGGAATCATCAGACAAACAAACACCCCGCATGGCATCACAATAAGACATTTTTTGGCTTAGATATTAGACACTTCCTGTTTCTCTAAATTCGCCATGACTTTGTCACCTCGCCATGGCAGAACCGTTCGAGATATCAAAAATCCCTTCGCAATTTAGCAAGTCCAATGTCTTGACATCATGATCACCACGTTTGGTGTCACTCGCCATGGCAGAACCGTTCGAGATATCAAAAATCCCTTCGCAATTTAGCAAGTACAATGTCTCGGCATCATGATCAGCACGTTTGGTGTCAATCCCATGAATCCCCTAGAAGGAGTATTCAAAAGTTCACCGTATGCATTTTTGAAACCATCCAAAATGGCCGACTTCCTGTGAGGCGGAGCTAATAGGTTTGATTGTGAAAGTTGTTCGGGTCGATGAGATCTATATACGTACCAACTTTCGTACATGTGCGTACATGTTTGCCCGATTTGTGCACCAATATTTTTTTTGCATTACAGGGGGCGCTACAGAGCCCTACTGCCACACCCGTGTTCCAGCGTTTGCCCAGTCCTAATGGCCAATGACTTTGAGGTCTGTGCCAAATTCCCGGTGTTTTCGAGCATGTTAAGGCACCCAAAGTGCATGCCAAGTGCTTAAATATCCCTGAAAATGAAAGTAAAGTTTGACGTGTTGCCATGGGAGCAGCATTCGAGATATCAAAAATCCCTTCGCAATTTATCATCTACAATGCCTCAGCATCATGTTGACCACTTTTGGTGTCAATCGCATGAAAATCCTAGGAGGAGAATTTAAAAGAACATTGCATGGAACTGTCAAAAAATCCACCTTTTGTGACTGCCACACTTCCTGGTGCCTGTTGGTGGCGCTATACCCGAGACTCACAATAGGCACATCGATGCGATCGGAATCCTTGGCCGAACATACACACTGCGTTTCATCCCAATAAGACATTTTTTGCTTTAGATATTAGACACTTCCTGTTTCTCTGAATTCGCCATAAATTTGTCGCCTCGCCATGGCAACACCGTTCGAGATATCAAAAATCCCTTCGCAATTTAGCAAGTCCAATGTCTCAGCATCATGTTCACCACGTTTGGTGTCAATTGTATGAATTCCCTTGGAGAAGTATTTAAAAGTTCATGACTGACACACTTCCTGGCGCCTGGTGGTGGCGCTATACCCGAGACTTACAATAGGCACATCGATGCGATCGGAATCTTCAGACGAACAAACGCCCCGCGTGTCATCACTATAAGACATTTTTTGCCTTAGATATTAGACACTTCCTGTTTCTCTGATTTCGCCATGACTTTGCCGCTTCGCCATGGCAAGACCGTTCGAGATATCAAAAATCCCTTCGCAATTTAGCAAGTCCAATGTCTTGACATCATGATCACCACGTTTGGTGTCATTTGCATGAATCCCCTAGGAGGAGTATTCAAAAGTTCACCACATGCATTTTTTAAACAATCCAAAATGGCGGACTTCCTGTTGGGCGGAGCTAAAATGTTAGAGGGCGAAAGTTGTTCGGGTCGATGAGATCTATATGTGTACCAACTTTCGTAAATGTGCGTACATGTTTGCCTGATCTGTGCACTCCTGTTTGTTTTTGCATTACAGGGGGCGCTACAGAGCCCCTGTGTCACGCCCGTGTTCCAGCCTTTGGCTTTCGGCGATCACGGACGACTCTGATGTCTGTGCCAAATTTCAAGAGTTTTCGAGTATGTTAAGGCCCCCAAAATGTCCAAAAGTGTTGAAAAAAATAATAAAAAAAAAAAAAATAAAAATAAATATAGCTGCAAGCAGCGATGGCGGGCCCTCGCACGTTTTTTTACCGCTACACGGTGCCTTCGAGAAAACGATGCACGGTGGGCATGTGCATCAAGTGGGTTAATATCAGTGGACTATTTCATGTTGCTACTGATCTATTTAGGTACTGTATGTAAAAAAACCCCACATTTTAGACAAACGGGGGCGCTAGTGAGACACTAAATAGACACGCCTTTATCTGACGTTTTTGTCAACACTTAACAGCCGACAACTCTGATGTGTGTGCCAAATTTAAAGTTTAATCTAAGCACGCCAAGAGCCTTAAATATGCCTGAAATTAAAAGTAAAGTTTGACGTGTTGCCATGGGAACAGCGTTCGAGATGTCAAAAATTCCTTGGCAATTTATCATCTACAATGTCTCGGCATCATGTTGACAACTTCTGGTGTCAATCACATTTTTTCCTCAAGAGGAGTATTTAAAAGTTTACCGCATGCAGCTGTAAGGTTTAAATATGCCTTAAAAAATGAAAGTAAAGTTTGACACGTTGCCATGGGAACAGCGTTTGAGATATCAAAAATCCCTTCGCAATTTATCATCTACAATGTCTCGGCATCATTTTGACCACTTTTGGTGTCAATCGCATGAAAATCCTAGGAGGAGTATTTAAAAGAACATTGCATGGAACTTTAAAAAAAATCCAGCTTTGTGACTGACACACTTCCTGGCGCCTGGTGGTGGCGCTATACCCGGGAGACACAATAGGCACATCGATGCGATCGGAATCTTCAGACGAACAAACACCCCGCGTGTCATCACAATAAGACATTTTTTGCCTTAGATATTAGACACTTCCTGTTTCTCTGATTTCGCCACAACTTTGTCGCCTCGCCATGGCAGAACCGTTCGAGATATCAAAAATCCCTTCGCAATTTAGCAAGTCCAATGTCTTGACATCATGATCACCACGTTTGGTGTCAATCCCATGAATCCCCTAGGAGGAGTATTCAAAAGTTCACCGCATGCATTTTTTAAACAATCCAAAATAGCCGGACTTCCTGTTGGGCGGAGCTAAAATGTTAGAGGGCGAAAGTTGTTCGGGTCGATGAGATCTATATGCGTACCAACTCTCGTACATGTGCGTACATGTTTGCCCGATCTGTGCCCCAATGTTTGTTTTTGCATTACAGGGGGCGCTACAGAGCCCCCGTGCCACGCCCGTGTTCCAGCCTTTGCGGGGTCGCAATGACGGACGACTCTGACGTCTGTGCCAAATTTCAAGAGTTTTCGAGTATGTTAAGGCACCCAAAATGCCCAAAAGTAAAAAAAAAATAAAAAAAAAAAAAAAATAATAAATCCGAGCAAAAACAATAGGGCTTCGCACCTACGGTGCAGGCCATTCTGGCCTGCTCCTCGGTGCTCGGGCCCTAAATATAGCTGCAAGCAGCGATGGCGGGCCCTCGCACGGTTTTTTACCGCTACACGGTGTCTCCGAGAAAACAATGCACGGTGGACACGTGCATCAAGTGGGTAAATATCAGTGGACTATTTCATGTTGCTACTGACCAATTTGGGTTCTGTAGGTAAAAGAAACCCCACATTTTAGACAAACGGGGGCACTAGTGAGCCACTAAATAGACGCGCCTTCATCTGACCTTTTTGTCAACACTTAACAGCCGACAACTCTCATGTGTGTGCCAAATTTAAAGTTAATCTAAGCACGCCATGAGCCTTAAATATGCCTGAAATTAAAGTAAAGTTTGAAGCGTTGCCATGGCAACAGCGTTCGAGATGTCAAAAATTCCTTCGCAATTTAGCATCTACAATGTCTCAGCATCATGTTGACCACTTTTAGTGTCAATCGCATAAACATTCTAGGAGGAGTATTTAAAAGAACATCACATGGAACTGTCAAAAAATCAACCTTTGTGACTGCAACACTTCCTGGCGCCTGGTGGTGGCGCTATACCCGAGACTCACAATAGGCACATCGATGCGATCGGAATCTTCAGACAAACAAACACCCCGCATGGCATCACAATAAGACATTTTTTGCCTTAGATATTAGACACTTCCTGTTTCTCTGATTTCGCCATGAATTTGTCGCCTCGCCATGACAGAACCGTTCGAGATATCAAAAATCCCTTCACAATTTAGCAAGAACAATGTCTCGGCATCATGTTCACCACGTTTGGTGTCAATCCCATGAATCCCCTAGAAGGAGTATTCAAAAGTTCACCGTATGCATTTTTGAATTCATCCAAAATGGCCGACTTCCTGTTGGGTGGAGCTAATAGGTTTGATTGTGAAAGTTGTTCGTGTCGATGGGATCTATATACGTACCAACTCTCGTACATGTGTGTACATGTTTGCCCGATTTGTGCACCAATAATTTTTTTGCATTATAGGGGGCGCTACAGAGCCCTACTGCCACACCCGTGTTCCAGCGTTTGCCCGGTCCTAATGGCCGATGACTTTGAGGTCTGTGCCAAATTCACGGTGTTTTCGAGCATGTTAAGGCACCCAAAGTGCATGCCAAGTGCTTAAATATGGCTGAAAATGAAAGTAAAATTTGACGTGTTGCCAATGGTGCAGCATTCGAGATATCAAAAATCCCTTCGCAATTCATCATCTACAATGTCTCAGCATCATGTTGACCACTTTTGGTGTCAATCGCATGAAAATCCTAGGAGGAGTATTTAAAAGTTCACCGCATGCAACTGTCAAAAAATCCACCTTTTGTGACTGTCACACTTCCTGGCGCCTGGTGGTGGCGCTATACCCGAGACTCACAATAGGCACATCGATGCGATCGGAATCCTTGGCCGAACATACACACTGCGTTTCATCCCAGTAAGACATTTTTTGCTTTAGATATTGGACACTTCCTGTTTCTCTGAATTTGCCATAAATTTGTCGCCTCGCCATGGCAACACCGTTCGAGATATCAAAAATCCCTTCGCAATTTAGCAAGTCCAATGTCTCAGCATCATCTTCACCACGTTTGGTGTCAATCGTATGAATTCCCTAGGAGAAGTATTTAAAAGTTCATGACTGACACACTTCCTGGCGCCTGGTGGTGGCGCTATACCCGAGACTTACAATAGGCACATCGATGCGATCGGAATCTTCAGACGAACAAACACCCCGCATGGCATCACAATAAGACATTTTTTGGCTTAGATATTAGACACTTCCTGTTTCTCTAAATTCGCCATGACTTTGTCACCTCGCCATGGCAGAACCGTTCGAGATATCAAAAATCCCTTCGCAATTTAGCAAGTCCAATGTCTTGACATCATGATCACCACGTTTGGTGTCATTTGCATGAATCCCCTAGGAGGAGTATTCAAAAGTTCATCGCATGCATTTTTTAAACAATCCAAAATGGCGGACTTCCTGTTGGGCGGAGCTAAAATGTTAGAGGGCGAAAGTTGTTCGGGTCGATGAGATCTATATGTGTACTAACTTTCGTAAATGTGCGTACATGTTTGCCCGATCTGTGCACCAATGTTTTTTTTTGCATTACAGGGGGCGCTACAGAGCCCCTGTGCCACGCCCGTGTTCCAGCCTTTGCCCGTTCGCAATGACGGACGACTTTGACGTCTGTGCCAAATTTCAAGAGTTTTCGAGTATGTTTAGGCACCCAAAATGCCCAAAAGTGTTAAAAAAAATAAAAATAATAATAAAAAAAAAAATATATATATATAGCTGCAAGCAGCAATGGCGGGCCCTCGCACGTTTTTTTACCGCTACACGGTGCGTCCGAGAAAACGATGCACGGTGGGCAAGGGCATCAAGTGGGTAAATATCAGTGGGCTATTTAATGTTGCTACTGAGCCATTTGGGGACTGTAGGTAAAAGAAACCCCATATTTTAGACAAACGGGGGCGCTAGTGAGCCACTTAAGAGACACGCCTATGTCTGACCTGTTTGTGCACACTTAACAGCCGACAACTCTGATGTGTGTGCCGACTTTTAGGTTAATCTAAGCACGCCAAGAGCCCTAAATATGCCTGAAATAAAAGTCAAGTTTGGGGCGTTGCCATGGGAACAGCGTTCGAGATATCAAAAATCCCATCGCAATTTAGCGTCTACAATGTCTCAGCATCATGTTGACAACTTCTGGTGTGAATCGCATTATTTCCCTAGAAGGAGTATTTAAAAGAACATTGCATGCAACGGTCAGGCTTAAATAAGCCTTTAAAATGAAAGTAAAAAGTTTGACGCGTTGCCATGGGAACAGCGTTTGAGATATCAAAAATCCCTTCGCAATTTATCATCTACAATGTCTTAGCATCATGTTGACCACTTTTGGTGTCAATCGCATGAATATCCTAGAAGGAGTATTTAAAAGAACATCGGATGGAACAGTCAAAAAAATCCACCTTTGTGACTGACACACTTCCTGGCGCCTGGTGGTGGCGCTATACCCGAGACTCACAATGAGCACATCGATGCGATCGGAATCTTCAGGCGAACAAACACCCCGCTTGGCATCACAATAAGAACTTTTTTGCCTTAGATATTAGACACTTCCTGTTTCTCTGATTTTGCCACAACTTTGTTGACCTCGCCACGGCGGCACCGTTCGAGATATCAAAAATCCCTTCGCAATTTAGCAAGTACAATGTCTCGACATCATGATCACCACGTTTGGTGTCAATCCCATGAATCCTCTAGGAGGAGTATTTAAAAGTTCACCACATGCATTTTTGAAACAATCCAAAATAGCCGACTTCCTGTTGGGCGGAGCTTAAATGTTAGAGTGCGAAAGTTGTTCGGGTCGATGAGATCTATATGTGTACCAACTTTCGTACATGTGCGTACATTTTTGCCCGATCTGTGGCCCAATGTTTGTTTTTGCATTACAGGGGGCGCTACAGAGCTCCCTTGCCACGCCCGTGGTCCAGCCTTTGCCCAAACCTGATGGCCAACGACTCTGACGTCTGTGCAAAATTTCAAGAGTTTTTGAGTATGTTAAGGCCCCCAAATTGCCCCGAAACGTAAAAAAAAAATAAAAAAAAAAAAAAAAATAATAAAAAATATAGCTGCAAGCAGCAATGGCGGGCCCTCGCACG
Organism: Misgurnus anguillicaudatus; assembly: GCF_027580225.2. Lineage (NCBI taxonomy): Eukaryota > Metazoa > Chordata > Actinopteri > Cypriniformes > Cobitidae > Misgurnus > Misgurnus anguillicaudatus. The sequence continues at coordinate 23,096,181 of NC_073343.2, read as the reverse complement.
TTTTTTTACCGCTACACGGTGCGTCCGAGAAAACGATGCACGGTGGGCAAGGGCATCAAGTGGGTAAAATATCAGTGGGCTATTTAATGTTGTTTCTGAGCCATTTGGGGACTGTAGGTAAAAGAAACCCCACATTTTAGACAAACAGGTGCACTAGTGAGCCACTTAAGAGACACGCCTATGTCTGACCTTTTTGTCAACACTTAACAGCCGAAAACTCTGATGTGTGCAGAGATGTATAGTAACGAAGTAGAACTACTTCACTACTGTACTTAAGTACTAAAAGGCAGTATCTGTACTCTACTGAAGTATTATTTTTTTCTCCTACTTCCACTTTTACTTCAGTACATATTTTCGATGAGTTTAATACTTTTACTCCAATACATTTTTTATGTGCTGCATAGTTACTCGTTACACTCAAATGTTACGAATCATTCCAAACCTACATTATCACTGCCGGAGCGGTGATACACATTAGAAACACACACAGATTGTGGTCTAAACCAATAGGAGATAGTGAAGAGCGGACCCCTCCCTCCCTCTCACTCACAAATATGAGCCGCGGTTGTGGACAAATGTGAAGTGAAGAGAGAACCAAAGTGCACGAGAGAGACCGATAGAGAGAGAGAATTCGCGAGAAAGGGCGAGTGTGCGCGAAAGAAGGAAACCTAAATACATTGAAACATCTTGTACCTTTACCTATTACCATTACATCGACTAATATTTTATTAATTCTGAATTTTCTATTGCCATATTAGTTAAATTAATCTGAACATTCCTGTCCTTGTACTCCTGCTACAGCCAAAGCAATTGTGAGTGTCCTTTAGCTTAAACATTTGAAATAATATAAACAATATTATATTCAAACTTTTGACTGTTTTCTTTAATAACTACATTACACAATACTTGTACTTTTACTTTCAGTACTTGAGTAGTATATTTTAAAATAAACTACTTGCAATACTTAAGTACAAAACATGTTTAATACTTCAGTACTTCCACTTAAGTGGTGTGCTCACTTTTTTGATAGAGCACTTGTACTTTTACTCAAGTCTGGGTCCCTAGTACTTTATACATCTCTGGATGTGTGTGCCAAATTTAAAGTTCAACTAAGCACGCCAAGAGCCTTAAACATGCCTGAAATTAAAGTAAAGTTTGACGCGTTGCCATGGGAACAGCGTTTGAGATATCAAAAATCCCTTCGCAATTTATCATCTACAATGTCTCGGCATCATGTTGACCACTTCTCGTGTCAATCGCATGAAAATCCTAGAAGGAGTATTTAAAAGTTAACTGTATAAAACTGAAAGGCTTAAATATGCCTTTAAAATGAAAGTAAAGTTTGACAGGTTGCCATGGGAACAGCGTTTGAGATATCAAAAATCCCTTCGCAATTTATCATCTACAGTGTCTCGGCATCATGTTGACCACTTCTCGTGTCAATCGCATGAAAATCCTAGAAGGAGTATTTAAAAGTTAACTGTATAAAACTGAAAGGCTTAAATATGCCTTTAAAATGAAAGTAAAGTTTGACGCGTTGCCATGGGAATACCGTTTGAGATATCAAAAATCCCTTCGCAATTTATCATCTACAATGTCTCGGCATCATGGTGACCACTTTTGGTGTCAATCGTATGAAAATCCTAGAAGGAGTATTTAAAAGAACATTGCATGGAACTTTCAAAAAAATCCAGCTTTGTGACTGACACACTTCCTGGCGCCTGCTGGTGGCGCTATACCCGGGAGTCACAATAGGCACATCGATGCGATCGGAATCTTCAGACGAACAAACACCCCGCGTGTCATTACAATAAGACATTTTTTGCCTTAGATATTAGACACTTCCTGTTTCTCTGATTTCGCCACAACTTTGTCGGCTCGCCATGGCAGAACCGTTCGAGATATCAAAAATCCCTTCGCAATTTAGCAAGTCCAATGTCTCGACATCATGTTCACCACTTTTGGTGTCAATCGCATGATTCCTCTAGGAGGAGTATTCAAAAGTTCAACGCATGCATTTTTTAAACGATCCAAAATAGCTGACTTCCTGTTGGGCGGAGCTTAAATGTTAGAGGGCGAAAGTTGTTCGGGTCGATGAGATCTATATGCGTACCAACTCTCGTACATGTGCGTACATGTTTGCACGATCTGTGCATCAATGTTTGTTTTTGCATTACAGGGGGCGCTACAGAGCCCCCGTGCCACGCCCGTGTTCCAGCCTTTGTCCGTTCGCAATGACGGACGACTCTGACGTCTGTGCCAAATTTCAAGAGTTTTCGAGTATGTTAAGGCACCCAAAATGCCCAAAAGTGTTAAAAAAAAAAAAAAAAAAAAAAAAAAATAATAAATATAGCTGCAAGCAGCAATGGCGGGCCCTCGCACGTTTTTTTACCGCTACACGGTGCGTCCGAGAAAACGATGCACGGTGGGCAAGGGCATCAAGTGGGTAAAATATCAGTGGGCTATTTAATGTTGTTTCTGAGCCATTTGGGGACTGTAGGTAAAAGAAACCCCACATTTTAGACAAACAGGTGCACTAGTGAGCCACTTAAGAGACACGCCTATGTCTGACCTTTTTGTCAACACTTAACAGCCGAAAACTCTGATGTGTGCAGAGATGTATAGTAACGAAGTAGAACTACTTCACTACTGTACTTAAGTACTAATAGGCAGTATCTGTACTCTACTGAAGTATTATTTTTTTCTCCTACTTCCACTTTTACTTCAGTACATATTTTCGATGAGTTTAATACTTTTACTCCAATACATTTTTTATGTGCTGCATAGTTACTCGTTACACTCAAATGTTACAAATCATTCCAAACCTACATTATCACTGCCGGAGCGGTGATACACATTAGAAACACACACAGATTGTGGTCTAAACCAATAGGAGATAGTGAAGAGCGGACCCCTCCCTCCCTCTCACTCACAAATATGAGCCGCAGTTGTGGACAAATGTGAAGTGAAGAGAGAACCAAAGTGCACGAGAGAGACCGATAGAGAGAGAGAATTCGCGAAAAAGGGCGAGTGTGCGCGAAAGAAGGAAACCTAAATACATTGAAACATCTTGTACCTTTACCTATTACCATTACATCGACTAATATTTTATTAATTCTGAATTCTCTATTGCCATATTAGTTAAATTAATCTGAACATTCCTGTCCTTGTACTCCTGCTACAGCCAAAGCAATTGTGAGTGTCCTTTAGCTTAAACATTTGAAATAATATAAACAATATTATATTCAAACTTTTGACTGTTTTCTTTAATAACTACATTACACAATACTTGTACTTTTACTTTCAGTACTTGAGTAGTATATTTTAAAATAAACTACTTGCAATACTTAAGTACAAAACATGTTTAATACTTCAGTACTTCCACTTAAGTGGTGTGCTCACTTTTTTGATAGAGCACTTGTACTTTTACTCAAGTCTGGGTCCCTAGTACTTTATACATCTCTGGATGTGTGTGCCAAATTTAAAGTTCAACTAAGCACGCCAAGAGCCTTAAACATGCCTGAAATTAAAGTAAAGTTTGACGCGTTGCCATGAGAACAGCGTTCGAGATGTCTAAAATTCCTTCGCAATTTATCATCTACAATGTCTCGGCATCATGTTGACCACTTCTGGTGTCAATCGCATGAATCCCATACGAGGAGTATTTAAAGGTTCACAGCATGTAACTGTCAGCCTTAAATATGTGTAAAAATGAAAGTAAAGTTTGATGCATTGCCATGGGAACAGCGTTTGAGATATCATAATCCCTTCGCAATTTATCATCTACAATGTCTCGGCATCATGTTGACCACTTCTCGTGTCAATCGCATGAAAATCCTAGAAGGAGTATTTAAAAGTTAACTGTATGAAAGGCTTAAATATGCCTTTAAAATGAAAGTAAAGTTTGACAGGTTGCCATGGGAACAGCGTTTGAGATATCAAAAATCCCTTCGCAATTTATCATCTACAATGTCTCGGCATCATGTTGACCACTTCTCGTGTCAATCGCATGAAAATCCTAGAAGGAGTATTTAAAAGTTAACTGTATGGAACTGAAAGGCTTAAATATGCCTTTAAAATGAAAGTAAAGTTTGACGCGTTGCCATGGGAACAGCGTTTGAGATATCAAAAATCCCTTCGCAATTTATCATCTACAATGTCTCGGCATCATGGTGACCACTTTTGGTGTCAATCGCATGAAAATCCTAGAAGGAGTATTTAAAAGAACATTGCATGGAACTTTCAAAAAAATCCAGCTTTGTGACTGACACACTTCCTGGCGCCTGGTGGTGGCGCTATACCCGAGACTCACAATAGGCACATCGATGCGATCGGAATCTTCAGACGAACAAACACCCCGCGTGTCATTACATTAAGACATTTTTTGCTTTAGATATTAGACACTTCCTGTTTCTCTGATTTCGCCACAACTTTGTCGGCTCGCCATGGCAGAACCGTTCGAGATATCAAAAATCCCTTCGCAATTTAGCAAGTACAATGTCTCGACATCATGTTCACCACTTTTGGTGTCAATCGCATGCATCCTCTAGGAGGAGTATTCAAAAGTTCAACGCATGCATTTTTTAAACAATCCAAAATAGCCGACTTCCTGTTGGGCGGAGCTTAAATGTTAGAGGGCGAAAGTTGTTCGGGTCGATGAGATCTATATGCGTACCAACTCTCGTACATGTGCGTACATGTTTGCACGATCTGTGCATCAATGTTTTTTTTTTCCTTACAGGGGGCGCTACAGAGCCCCCCTGCCACGCCCGTCTTCCAGCCTTTGGTTTTCTGCGATGACGGACGACTCTGACGTCTGTGTCAAATTTCAAGAGTTTTCGAGTATGTTAAGGCACTCAAAATTCCCAAAAGTGTTGAAAAAAATAATAAAAAAAAAAAAAAAAAAATAATAATAAAAAATATAGCTGCAAGCAGCGATGGCGGGCCCTCGCACGTTTGTTTACCGCTACACGGTGCCTCCGAGAAAACGATGCACGGTGGGCATGTGCATCAAGTGGGTAAATATCAGTGGGCTATTTAATGTTGTTTCTGAGCCATTTGGGGACTGTAGATAAAAGAAACCCCACATTTTAAACAAACGGGGGCACTAGTGAGCCACTTAAGAGACACGCCTATGTCTGACCTTTTTGTCAACACTTAACAGCCGACAACTCTGATGTGTGTGCCAAATTTAAATTTAATCTAAGCACGCCAAGAGCCTTAAATATGCCTGAAATGAAAGTAAAGTTTGACGCGTTGCCATGGGAACAGCGTTCGAGATGTCAAAAATTCCTTCGCAATTTATCATCTACAATGTCTCAGCATGATGTTGACCACTTTTGGTGTCAATCGCATGAATCCCATACAAGGAGTATTCAAAAGTTCACAGCATGTAACTGTCAGTCTTAAATATGTGTAAAAATGAAAGTAAAGTTTGACACGTTGCCATGGGAACAGAGTTGGAGATATCAAAAATCCCTTCGCAATATATCGTCTACAATGTCTCTGCATCATGTTGACCACTTTTGGTGTCAATTGCATGATTATTCTAGAAGGAGTATTTAAAAGTTAAATGCATGCAACTGAAGGGCTTAAATATGCCTTTAAAATGAAAGTAAAGTTTGATGCGTTGCCATGGGAACAACGTTTGAGATATCAAAAATCCCTTCGCAATTTATCATCTACTATGTCTTGGGATCATGTTGACCACTTTTGGTGTCAATCGCATAAACATTCTAGGAGGAGTATTTAAAAGAACATCACATGGAACTGTCAAAAAAATCAACCTTTGTGACTGCAACACTTCCTGGCGCCTGGTGGTGGCGCTATACCCGAGACTCACAATAGGCACATCAATGCGATCGGAATCTTCAGACGAACAAACACCCCACGTGTCATCACTATAAGACATTTTTTGCCTTAGATATTAGACACTTCCTGTTTCTCTGATTTCGCCATGACTTTGCCACTTCGCCATGGCAACACCGTTCGAGATATCAAAAATCCCTTCGCAATTTAGCAAGTCTAATGTCTTGACATCATGATCACCACATTTGGTGTCATTTGCATGAATCCCCTAGGAGGAGTATTCAAAAGTTCACCGCATGCATTTTTTAAACAATCCAAAATGGCGGACTTCCTGTTGGGCGGAGCTAAAATGTTAGAGGGCGAAAGTTGTTCGGGTCGATGAGATCTATATGTGTACCAACTTTCGTAAATGTGCGTACATGTTTGCCCGATCTGTGCACTCCTGTTTGTTTTTGCATTACAGGGGGCGCTACAGAGCCCCCGTGCCACGCCCGTGTTCCAGCCTTTGGCTTTCGGCGATCACGGACGACTCTGATGTCTGTGCCAAATTTCAAGAGTTTTCGAGTATGTTAAGGCCCCCAAAATGTCCAAAAGTGTTGAAAAAAAAAAAAAAAATAAAAATAAAAATAAATATAGCTGCAAGCAGCGATGGCGGGCCCTCGCACGTATTTTTACCGCTACACGGTGCCTCCGAGAAAACGATGCACGGTGGGCAAGTGCATCAAGTGGGTAAATATCGGTGGACTATTTATGTTGTTACTGACCCAATTGGGGACTGTAGGTAAAAGAAACCTCACATTTTGGACAAACGGGGGCGCTAGTGAGCGACTTAAGAGGCACACCTATGTCTGACCTGTTTGTCAACACTTAACAGTTGACAACTCTGATGTGTGTGCCAAATTTGAAGTTAATCTAAGCATGCCAAGAGGCTTAAATATTCCTGAAATAATAGTAAACTTTGATGCGTTGCCATGGCAACAGCGTTCGAGATGTCAAAAATCCCTTCGCATTTTATCATCTCCAATGTCTCAGCATCATGTTGACCACGTTTGGTGTCAATCGCATGAATATCCTAGAAGGAGTATTGAAAAGTTCAATGCATGCAACTGAAGGGCTTAAATATGCCTTTAAAATGAAAGTAAAGTTTGACGCGTTGTCATGGGAACAACGTTCGAAATATCAAAAATCCCTTCGCAATTTATCATCTACTATGTCTTGGCATCATGTTGATTACTTTTGGTGTCAATCGCATAAACATTCTAGGAGGAGTATTTAAAAGAACATCACATGGAACTGTCAAAAAAATCAACCTTTGTGACTGCAACACTTCCTGGCGCCTGGTGGTGGCGCTATACCCGAGACTTACAATAGGCACATCGATGCGATCGGAATCTTCAGACGAACAAATACCCCGCGTGTCATCACTATAAGACATTTTTTGCCTTAGATATTAGACACTTTCTGTTTCTCTGATTTCGCCATGACTTTGCCGCTTCGCCATTGCAACACCGTTCGAGATATCAAAAATCCCTTCGCAATTTAGCAAGTCCAATGTCTTGACATCATGATCACCACGTTTGGTGTCATTTGCTTGAATCCCCTAGGAGGAGTATTCAAAAGTTCACCGCATGCATTTTTTAAACAATCCAAAATGGCGGACTTCCTGTTGGGCGGAGCTAAAATGTTAGAGGGCGAAAGTTGTTCGGGTAGATGAGATCTATATGTGTACCAACTTTCGTAAATGTGCGTACATTTTTGCTCGATCTGTGCCCCAATGTTTGTTTTTGAATTACAGGGGGCGCTACAGAGCCCCCGTGCCACGCCCGTGTTCCAGCCTTTGTCTGTTCGCAATGACGGACGACTCTGACGTCTGTGCCAAATTTCAAGAGTTTTCGAGTATGTTAAGGCACCCAAAATGCCCAAAAGTGTTAAAAAAAATAAAAATAAAAAAAAAAAAAAAATATATAGCTGCAAGCAGCGATGGCGGGCCCTCGCACGTTTATTTACCGCTACACGGTGCCTCCGAGAAAACGATGCACGGTGGGCAAGTGCATCAAGTGGGTAAATATCACTGGACTATTTTATGTTGTTACTGACCCATTTGGGGACTGTAGGTAAAAGAAACCCCACATTTTAGACAAACGGGGGCACTAGTGAGCGACTTAAGAGACACGCCTATGTCTGACCTTTTTGTCCACACTTAACAGCCGACAACTCTGATGTGTGTGCCAACTTTAAAGTTAATCTAAGCATGCCAAGAGCCCTAAATATGCCTGAAATAAAAGTAAAGTTTGGGGCGTTGCCATGGGAACAGCGTTCAAGATATCAAAAATCCCTTCGCAATTTATCATCTACAATGTCTCAACATCATGTTGACCACTTTTGGTGTCAATCGCATGAAAATCCTAGGAGGAGTATTTAAAAGTACACCGCATGCAACTGTCAAAAAATCCATCTTTTGTGACTGCCACACTTCCTGGTGCCTGTTGGTGGCGCTATACCCGAGACTCACAATAGGCACATCGATGCGATCGGAATCCTTGGCCGAACATACACACTGCGTTTTTATCCCAATAAGACATTTTTTGCTTTAGATATTAGACACTTCCTGTTTCTCTGAATTCGCCATGAATTTGTCGCCTCGCCATGGCAACACCGTTCGAGATATCAAAAATCCCTTCGCAATTTAGCAGGTCCAATGTCTCAGCATCATGTTGACCACGTTTGGTGTCAATCGCATGAATATCCTAGAAGGAGTATTGAAAAGTTCACTGCATGCAACTGAAGGGCTTAAATTTGCCTTTAAAATGAAAGTAAAGTTTGACGCGTTGTCATGGGAACAACGTTCGAGATATCAAAAATCCCTTCGCAATTTATCATCTACTATGTCTTGGCATCACGTTGACCACTTTTGGTGTCAATCGCATAAACATTCTAGGAGGAGTATTTAAAAGAACATCACATGGAACTGTCAAAAAAAATCAACCTTTGTGACTGCAACACTTCCTGGCGTCTGGTGGTGGCGCTATACCCGAGACTCACAATAGGCACATCGATGCGATCGGAATCTTCAGTCGAACAAACACCCCGCGTGTCATCACTATAAGACATTTTTTGCCTTAGATATTAGACACTTCCTGTTTCTCTGATTTCGCCATGACTTCGCCGCTTCGCCATGGCAACACCGTTCGAGATATCAAAAATCCCTTCGCAATTTATCAAGTCCAATGTCTCAGCATCATGTTGACCACTTTTGGTGTCAATCGCATGAAAATCCTAGGAGGAGTATTTAAAAGAACATTGCATGGAACTGTCAAAAAATCCACCTTTTGTGACTGCCACACTTCCTGGTGCCTGTTGGTGGCGCTATACCCGAGACTCACAATAGGCACATCGATGCGATCGGAATCCTTGGCCGAACATACACACTGCGTTTCATCCCGATAAGACATTTTTTTGCTTTAGATATTAGACACTTCCTGTTTCTCTGAATTCGCCATAAATTTGTCGCCTCGCCATGGCAACACCGTTCGAGATATCAAAAATCCCTTCGCAATTTATCAAGTCCAATGTCTCAGCATCATGTTCACCACGTTTGGTGTCAATCGTATGAATTCCCTAGGAGAAGTATTTAAAAGTTCATGACTGACACACTTCCTGGCGCCTGGTGGTGGCGCTATACCTGAGACTCACAATAGGCACATCGATGCGATCGGAATCTTCAGACGAACAAACGCTCCGCTTGGCATAACAATAAGAATTTTTTTGCCTTAGATATTAGACACTTCATGTTTCGCTGATTTCGCCACAACTTTGTCGCCTCGCCATGGCAGGACCGTTCGAGATATCAAAAATCCCTTCGCAATTTAGCAAGTACAATGTCTCGCCATCATGATCACCACGTTTGGTGTCATTCGCATGAATCCCCTAGGAGGAGTATTTAAAAGTTCACCGCATGCATTTTTTAAACAATGCAAAATAGCCGACTTCCTGTTGGGCGGAGCTTAAATGTTAGAGGGCGAAAGTTGTTCGGGTTGATGAGATCTATAAGCGTACCAATTCTCGTACATGTGCGTACATTTTTGCCCGATCTGTGCATCAATGGTTTCTTCTGCATTACAGGGGGCGCTACAGAGCCCCTGTCCCACGCCCGTTGTCCAGCCTTTGGTTTTCTGCAATGACGGACGACTCTGACGTCTGTGCCAAATTTCAAGAGTTTTCGAGTATGTTAAGGCACCCAAAATCCCCAAAAGTGTTAAAAAAATTAAAAATAAAAAAAATAAAAAAAAAAAAAAAAAAAAAAACAATAAATTCGAGCAAAACCAATAGGGCTTCGCACCTTTCGGTGCAGGCCATTCTGGCCTGCTCCTCGGTGCTCGGGCCCTAAAAAAAAAATATATAGCTGCAAGCAGCAATGGCGGGCCCTCGCACGTTTATTTACCGCTACACGGTGCCTCCGAGAAAACGATGCACGGTGGGCATGTGCATCAAGTGGGTAAATATCAGTGGGCTATTTAATGTTGTTTCTGAGCCATTTGGGGACTGTAGGTAAAAGAAACCCCACATTTTAGACAAACAGGGGCATTAGTGAGCCACTTAAGAGACACGCCTATGTCTGACCTTTTTGTCAACACTTAACAGCCGAAAACTCTGATGTGTGTGCCAAATTTAAAGTTCAACTAACCACGCCAAGAGCCTTAAACATGCCTGAAATTAAAGTAAAGTTTGACGCATTGCCATGGAAACAGCGTTCGAGATGTCAAAAATTCCTTCGCAATTTATCATCTAGAATGTCTCGGCATCATGTTGACCACTTCTGGTTTCAATCATATGAATCCCATACGAGGAGTATTTAAAGGTTCACAGCATGTAACTGTCAGCCTTAAATATATGTAAAAATAAAAGTAAAGTTTGATGCATTGCCATGGTAACAGCGTTTGAGATATCAAAAATCCCTTCGCAATTTATCATCTACAATGTCTCGGCATCATGTTGACCACTTCTCGTGTCAATCGCATGAAAATCCTAGAAGGAGTATTTAAAAGTTAACTGTATGGAACTGAAAGGCTTAAATATGCCTTTAAAATGAAAGTAAAGTTTGACGCGTTGCCATGGGAACAGCGTTTGAGATATCAAAAATCCCTTCGCAATTTATCATCTACAATGTCTCGGCATCATGGTGACCACTTTTGGTGTCAATCGCATGAAAATCCTAGAAGGAGTATTTAAAAGAACATTGCAAGGAACTTTCAAAAAAATCCAGCTTTGTGACTGACACACTTCCTGGCGCCTGGTGGTGGCGCTATACCCGAGACTCACAATAGGCACATCGATGCGATCGGAATCTTCAGACGAACAAACACCCCGCGTGTCATTACAATAAGACATTTTTTGCTTTAGATATTAGACACTTCCTGTTTCTCTGATTACGCCACAACTTTGTCGGCTCGCCATGGCAACACCGTTCGAGATATCAAAAATCCCTTCGCAATTTAGCAAGTCCAATGTCTTGACATCATGATCACCACATTTGGTGTCATTTGCATGAATCCCCTAGGAGGAGTATTCAAAAGTTCACCGCATGCATTTTTTAAACAATCCAAAATGGCGGACTTCCTGTTGGGCGGAGCTAAAATGTTAGAGGGCGAAAGTTGTTCGGGTCGATGAGATCTATATGTGTACCAACTTTCGTAAATGTGCGTACATGTTTGCCAGATCTGTGCACTCCTGTTTGTTTTTGCATTACAGGGGGCGCTACAGAGCCCCCGTGCCACGCCCGTGTTCCAGCCTTTGGCTTTCGGCGATCACGGACGACTCTGATGTCTGTGCCAAATTTCAAGAGTTTTCGAGTATGTTAAGGCCCCCAAAATGTCCAGAAGTGTTGAAAAAAATAAAAAAAAAAATAAAAATAAAAATAATAATCCGAGCAAAAACAATAGGGCTTCGCACCTTTCGGTGCAGGCCATTCTGGCCTGCTCCTCGGTGCTCGGGCCCTAATAATAATCCGAGCAAAATCAATAGGGCTTCGCACCTTTCAATAGGGCTTCGCACCTTTCGGTGCAGGCCATTCTGGCCTGCTCCTCGGTGCTCGGGCCCTAATAAATTCGAGCAAAACCAATAGGGCTTCGCACCTTTCGGTGCAGGCCATTCTGGCCTGCTCCTCGGTGCTCGGGCCCTAATAATAATCCGAGCAAAAACAATAGGGCTTCGCACCTACGGTGCAGGCCATTCTGGCCTGCTCCTCGGTGCTCGGGCCCTAAAAATAATAAATTCGAGCAAAAACAATAGGGCTTCGCACCTTTCGGTGCAGGCCATTCTGGCCTGCTCCTCGGTGCTCGGGCCCTAAAAAAAAATAATAAATTCGAGCAAAAACAATAGGGCTTCGCACCTACGGTGCAGGCCATTCTGGCCTGCTCCTCGGTGCTCGGGCCCTAATAATAATCCTAAGGAAAACAATAGGGCTTCGCACCTTTCGGTGCAGGCCATTCTGGCCTGCTCCTCGGTGCTCGGGCCCTAAATAAAAAAAAAAATAATAAATTCGAGCAAAAACAATAGGGCTTCGCACCTTTCGGTGCAGGCCATTCTGGCCTGCTCCTCGGTGCTCGGGCCCTAAAAATAATAATCCGAGCAAAAACAATAGGGCTTCGCACCTTTCGGTGCAGGCCATTCTGGCCTGCTCCTCGGTGCTCGGGCCCTAATTAAGAAAGAAAACTGAAACAATGATCCATGTTAAATGTATCAAATGTGGCTAGTAATCTGGCAATATTAATGTAACAGCCATGTAATTTTTAATACTTTAATATTAGAGAAAAAGATTAAATATAGCCAAACCTGCATGCATTTATTTTAGTTATTTGAATACCATGTGTAAAATGTCAAAAACAAGAACTCAACTCAGAAGTCATTGAAATTGGTTTGACAAAATATCAAACCTGTCTTTGTGAGTGTCCTAAGTTTTAACCAATAAGATAATCATATGTCTTCTACGTGTTCAAGTTTGCTAAATTTTTAAAGGGATGTGGGCAGTCTAATGTGGCCACGTGTGTTACTTTATCTTTGTATTTGTGTATCTTTTGCTGCACTTAAAAAAAAAATTCTGACAGTCTTTTAATACACTTTATGAAATTTCAAGATAAATATAAATGCAAAGTAGATGTCCAATACACCAGACAAAAATATTCCTTCTAGTTTCCATGCAAGATTTACAATGTCTGTTCTGTTTATTTTGTATTAAGCAGTTTATTAGTAATGCAGACCTAAATAAAGAAGTAATCATAACAAAAAAACTACTAAAAGGGCATACAGAGGATATAAAAAGGAATTAAGTACACATTAAGTACATAAAATATTATACAGCATCTATAAATACATAGCAAAACAGCACAACCAGCAACTAGCTAGTTAAGAGGACAAGCACTATGGTAAAAGCCACAGCCACTAGGTCCTCACTATTGGTTTATATTGGAGGCCCTTGCATGCGGTGTCAACCAATGACAGGTTAATAACATGCACAGGGATTGGATTTTAGTTAGTTAGAGAGGAGGGTATACTACTGGTACAATCTTACCTTCTGGACGACAACAGAGAAAAGAAACAAAAAGAGATTTGATAATTAGATATGTGGTATGCTGATGGTGTAGTTCAATACCATTGTTACCTAAGCTGGAGGCAAGAAACTAAGAAATTGTTCATTTGAAAATTACATATAGTGCATCGGGAAAGACATGTGGAGAGTGAACTCACCTTATCTCCTTAAGCCTTTCTTTCTGAATCACTTGTAAGATCTCTTTATGACTCATCGGTGTGTTGGGGTACTTCTCAAGCACCTGGGAACAATGATATGGGAACAAGTGAACAACATAGCCGTGACTCACACTATAGCAGTGAGCCAAAAAAAGGACAAGTGTGAAGCGGATGATTTGCCCAATGATTTGACACTCTACAATGAAAAAATCCATCCACTCCTCGTTTTATAATTCCCATTAAACAAGAACAGTCTTGCTGTTTCAAAACTGACATGCTGTTTTGATTCGCTTGTTAATGTGATGTCACATGTAAAGTTACATACATGGAAACAGCACTTTTTTGCTCTCGCCCAAATAGGGGCATTATGGACATGCTATAACAAATGACCTTGTGGGGTATTTTCAGGGTTCCCCACTTCAAATTCAAGAACCTTTCAAGGACTTTCCAGGTCCAATACCCTTAAATTCAAGGTCTAAATGTGGGGACACATTTCAAGTGAGAGCAAGGTTACATCGAGTTACCTTTTATGATACATTGTTACAGTTCCCTTTCGAGGGAACTCGCGCTGCGTCACTGCGGTGACACTTTGGGGACGCCTCCAAGGTGTAAATGCGTCTGAATGTGTATATCAAATTCAACCAATGGTGAGGCTTAACGACAAACACAAGGTGACGCGGGAGCCAGGAAGTATATTGCTATCTGAAATATTGCCAAAGACGGCGTTACTGAGATGCAGGAAGTATGGCAAGGGAGACACAGCGTCTCATTCCTTCTTAGGGAACAACAGTTACATACGAAACCCGAGACGTTTTCATGTGTCAAACACAACTATGCAAAAAAAGTTGGTATGAATCAACATTCCCATACAGAAGATATAAGCATTTAAAGCGAACAGTTTAGCCTGTGTGCTTAAAAGGCTAGAAATGTTTTGATATTATCCTACACTACACAGGAAATAATATGGATTTTTTTCCAGAAAACTTCTTGCATTCAATAGATTCAAGCACTTTCAATGACCTATATCCATGTATATTTTCAAAAACTTCCCAGGGCCTTGAATTTTTTTCCCCCAGAATCACAAACTTTCAAGGATTTCAAGGACCCGTGGGAAGGAACCCTGTATTTTGATAGTTCGGATGGACGCGGAAAAGTATACTTGGCCTTTAAAGGGGTGGTTCAATGGTATTTCAAGCATTCTGACTTATTAACACAGTTATAGAGTTGTTTCCTCATGCTAAACGTAGGCAAAGTGTCAAAAAAGCAGTTGGGCGTGTTACAAGTCGGGTATTTCTGTGCCGAATGCACTTCGCCATGGGGGTTGTCCATATGCAAAACGTCTTAATAGTCCAAAAATCAAGATTTATTTTCCTTATGCAAATGTAGTGTTTTTTTCTTGATTTGGAGTGTAATATGACCAGACATTTCTTGGCACCCAAGTGGAAAATACACCTATTTTAATTATTTTTGGTCACTCTGTTCTTGCATCATAAAAGTTTTAAAATGACATGTTACAACACGCAGCGAGACATTTCGTTTTCATTGTTGTGTCTTGAGAGTCTGAGAAATGCAGACAAAATCTAGACATTCCAGGAAATCTTAGCTTTGAGCCACTTATAAAGTCAGCTGCTGGATCAAGGCCTAAAAGCTGCTCCTTTCCTGCTGTGTCAGAGTTCTGAGAGGTCTTACTTCATTGTGATAATTACTTTTGGAAAAATATATTTAGTAATCAATTGATCATCAACCTTTTGGTTGGAAAGTCTCAATCATTTACGGAGGCCTCAAAAAGTGTTGTTTTTGAACATTTGCAGCCACACTCATTTTAATGGGTATATGATGTCACTGATTATGTTCACAAAGCAGAGAAAGCACAGCTGTAGTTTATCACATTATTATGGATATATTCCATTAATAATTAGAAAGTGTGTCATACTTTCCACTGTAACTGAACTTGAGTTCAATCCTCAAGAGGTAGGTGGACAAACAAAATTTCTGGCAAACTCCTGCAAGTACTGATTATGCAAGTATGGGCTGCCATCAGTCAGGATGTGCCCCAGAAGTTGATTGACAGCCTGCCAGGGCGAATTGCAGAGGTCTTGTAAAAGAAGGATCAACACTGCAAATACTGACTCTTTGCATAAACAATGTAAGTGTAATTATACTTCGTTAGACCATAGTAACATCTGACAAAAAGATCTAAAAATACTAAAGGAGCAGACTTGTCTCAAAAACCTTTGGCCACGGCTGTATGAGTGTTGTCTTCTCAAGCACCACTGAATAATTAAACCTTTTGTGTATTTTATTTTTTGTGTATGAGTGTAATTGTCCTCAGTATTAAAAGAATAATCTCAACATCATACAGCCACGACTGGAATAGGGGGCAAGTATGCGGACGATGCTTAAAAAACTATTACATTAAATTAAAATATTAATTGATCAACCAGGGAACAACACAGAGTACTAAGAATCAACTATGTAAGTTTTAACCGGGTTATGAGTAAATTATTGTGAAGGTCTTGTAAATAATATGATCAGGGCTCAATGCAAAAAAAAAATTCTACTGGCCCAGTCGGGCCAGTGGTCCAGGTTTTCACTTGCCCTGCCAAAATTTTCACTGGCCCCAATAAATAAATGTCAGTGTCATACATTTAAAAATAATAATTCAAAAGTAAAATATAATTCGACGAAAATAATTCCAAGAATAAAATAATTTCAACGTGATGCCCAGCCGATGCCTGACCAACGACAACCGGCTGAACCAGTTTAATCTGCTTACCCATTTCATATCCCTATCGTTTATATATATATAAATATATATGCATCACTCTCAAGGGATTTTCTCCTCCTATGAGTTTTCCCACAGGGTTTTTCTCCTAGGGTTTTTTTCATCCCATGAATATGTTACATTATTACTACGCTCGCTTGTACGGTTTATTCTTAGCCGCTGTATTCTACTTCTTTTATTATCTATTGATTATTCTGTGTTTTCCCCTACATTTATTCATGTAAAGCTGCTTTGAAACAATTAACAATTGTGAAAAGCGCTATATAAATAAAACTGAATTAAATAATTGTATACAACAGACATGGTCCAACAAAAAAAAGGCTCCCAACTTTTCTGCTTTATCTGTAAACTGACAGCAAATTGTGCAAAATATTGCATTGTTTCCCTCTTCGTGTTTTACCCAAGTAAATGTCTGCTTCCAAGATGTTAAATAATATACATTGATGAAAATATATTTCAGTGACTGAGGGTGAAGCAATGCCCCGATCGGGCAAGTGACAATACTTTTTACAGGCCTGAACGTGTCTCACGCTTGCCCCGGGCCACAGATGAGCCCTGATGATTATTCAGTATTACAAAAAAAATGCTCTTTTTATGATCAATCTTTTATTTAAAAATGTATTTTATAATTAACCCACTGGAGTTGTTTAGATTAGATTGCCTAGATTTTTTTATAGAAATCAGACAAAAATGATTCTGTGTGTAAAATGTTTTTGTTTTTATTTTAAAATAAAAAGTTACTATTATATGTAACTATGACCCCAGTTGTATGGATGCACATAGTGGGCATAATGCTACATTGTCTGACATTTTGTAATTTATTACAGAATTAATTTCAATTACTTTTTTGATACTTTGTTGCTTTTATTTTATTTGTTAATATGTTTTATCATTGTCTAAAATGTAAACATACATTAAAGAAGCCAAGCTAATATAAAAATATGTAATAAATAGATAATAAAATTGAGGCTATTAATAGAATGTGCTTTGGCGGGCATAAGTTAACAGACTCCGTGCAGGCAACCTGGTGCCCGGGGGTTCCATGTTGGAGACCACAGCTCTTTCATGTTTAAAAAACACCCCAAGACTTAAACTTAGTTACTTCTTGTTGTTTTCACACATGACAGGTGCATAGCATAATATATAATGAATATATTTGTCTTTATTTAGAAAGACCCAGTTATAGTGTCAGCGTGTGTTGTTGCATAGTATAAACTGTCCGGTGCATACAACTGTACAACCTTGGAGTTCAATAATATATCATCAAGATATGCTAGGAGTTTTAACGACGACAAATAGTAAACACACTCCGCCATAAGCTATCATAACATCGCTATCCACCGACTCGAAGGGTTTAACCATGCTATGGCTGTGAGTTTTTGAACAACAAAACAATTAAAATGCAGTTATATTAAAGTGTCATAGGTAGGACAGCGAAAATCCTGTGTTTTGTGGGTTTAGGTGAGCTAAGCTAACAGGCTAAGCTGCGAAGTGTCACTATACGCGCGCTAAGCTGCCTCGCGCAAGCTAGCGGCTGGAAAGACAAACATACGCTCCTATAAATCTCTACCCGGATCAAAAGTTGTTAAATAAGACGTTATTATAAAAACATATGATTTGTTCGTCATGTAACCGAAAGCACTCTTGTATCTCTAACCGAAACCAGGCCCAGAAATGCATACGCAATACTTCGCCTACAACAGCGGGTCATGAACTCATAAACACAGTTGAACAAGTGGGAGCACACGGCAAAAACAAGCCAAACAAACGCTCGAGAAGTGCACAGTTTTACCGTTTTGGCGGCCTCTGCCCACGTCCTGCCCTTTTTCTTCTTCTGTCTTTCCCTCATGCCTGCGGTCGCTTGCGAAAAATCCAGCAGTTTTGAAAGGGCGCTGTTGAAACTGTTGATGTTGCTTTAGTTACCGTACGAGAGCTGCCATCTCTGCCATATTGGGTTTTTACTGTAAGACACATATCATGTGACCCTCTGGGAAACGTCATCTTACTGTACTGTGACAGTTCAGGGGAAAGCACCTACCTCAGGCTACACTCACGCCATTGTTTTATTTGTATCAACATTTCAGGTTAGAAACAGACACACGCTTATACAAAGCGATTAATACGTAGCAATTTTTAATGAATTACACATTTAAGACATTTAGCAGTTGTTGCTAAAATAGACAAAAGTTATTCATATTCGAATGGTAGGCATGCATTATGCACCAACTCATATAATCTTGAAACCTAACATCTTTTATATTTCTGCGATATACAAAAGTTTTAAAAGTTTACTCATTCTTTAATTCTTTCTTCCACTCTTAGGGGTGGTTTCCCAGACAAGGATCAGACGAGTCCTAGGCTAAAATAAATGTAAGAGCTGTCTAAACTGAAAACAACTTGCACTGACATATCTTAAAATTACCTCAAAATGCACACAAGTAATGTTTTTAGTAAGGCATGTTTGTTAAAACTAGTTATATTTCATAATTAAACTGAGGTCTAGTCCTGGCTTAAAGGTGCAGTGTGTACTTTTTAGAAGTATCTCTTGACAGAAATGCAAAATAATATGGCAAACTATATTATCAGTAGTGTATAAAGACCTTTCATAATGAACCGTTATGTGTTTATTACCTTAGAATGAGACGTTTTTAACTACATATACCAAGGGTCCCCTTACATGGAAGTCGCCATTTTGTGCCGCCATGTTTCTACAGAAACCCTTAATGGACAAACTTTTTTTTTACTAAGTTGTCTCCGATGACATGTTTGTCCAGTGGCGGCTACCGTAGCTTCTCTATGTGATTGAAAAACGGGTGGTAAGCAGTGGACTGAGCCATTCACCAGCACCTCACCACTAGATGCCGCTAACATTTACACACTGCACCTTTAAGCTAATCCCTGTCCACCCCTTAGGCCCTGTCCCAAATGGCGCATTTCATGTGAACTTTCGGTTTCATGGCCTTAAATTGTGCGTGCTCGCTTAGTCTACGAGTCCTACACTTTGAAGTGTGCTCATCAGCGCCTCCTTTGCCCCCTTGATGCGGTCTTCAGCGAAGCTCGCACTGCAGCAGGCTTCATTCACTTTACCAACCCAGAAGTCCTTTGCGAAAGTGCAATCAGACCAATCAGACGACGGAAGGGAGGAGTTCACACTGACTGGCAACTTCTCTACCTATTTCCGGTGTGACGCTCGAGTCTGTCCCAAAATACGACTCCGGTGCACCCATGTTGACTCGCATAAAGGTTCCCTAAAATCTGGACTACGTGATGTCATCAAAGTGTTGACTCTGAGGAGGACCACAAGTCCGGAGTGTGGCATTTGGGACAGGGCCTTAGAGTATGCAAACATTTAACACCTTAAGATAAAATGATTTTTAAGATCATGCGAAACATAATGAAGGAACCTTTTGAACTATAGTGTACTGTATATTGTAGCCCTTATCTGTAGTTTACATTGTAAGTCACTTTAGCTTTGGGGCTTCAGAAAGTTGATCACAAGTTTAAATCAGGCCAAAGGGCAAATATTGTTTGTACTAGATCAATACACAGACATACTTAGATATTAATGCTTGCCCTTTAGCCTATTTTAAACTTGTGATCAACTTCCCAGACCTAAAAGCTATAAAGTGTCTTGCAATCTACCATCATGTGGGCTACAATATTCCAGCTTCCTATCTAAAGCCCTCTTGTGCTTTATCTTCCATAAAAATGGTGTACCCTTGTGTTTAAATTATAGAGAGAGAGAGAGCGCGAGAGAGATTTAATTTCTTTATTGTTTACATTTCTGTTCAGGATCGACATTACAAACTTAAATAGCATACACTACTCTTTTCAAGTATACAGGACACAATTGTGCTTAAAATTGCAAATCCAAAGCTTTGATGCTAAAAAAATCAACATGATTAAAAAGACGAATGGTCTTGCTTAAAGCTTAAAGAGCAAAGGATAATAAACAGTGCTTCCTATGCCTTAATTCATCTCCTGATTACTAAACCGTACAAGCTCAAGGTTCGTGGGTTGCCGCGCAAGCTCCCTTTGGAGACGCAGGGCATTGAAGCCCAGAGGCCGAAGAGCTGGTTGATGAAGAAGCAGATTGACTTGGCCCTTGGTACCTTGGGAATAAAACAGCAAAGTTTATATGTGAACAATTTACTGTATTTTGGCTTTCTGGGTAGTGCTATAATATTGGCAGTGGTGTATGAGGAACATAAAGGATGCTCACCACGATCGAGCTTTCATGACACGTGATGCAGTCGTCCTCTTTCTATAATGGCCGAAGTCACGTATCAGGTCTTGGGTCCTTATCTCTGACCGCTGAAGGTCCAGTGGAACCATGGTGGGTGGTGAAATGTCCAGTTCAAGAAGCATAATGTTCTCGGCCTGTCCCAACATAAGGTGAGTTTTAGTAAATATTTATTTAATAATTAAATAATGTCTAATAATAATGATTCAATATGAAAGTTGATCAGTAATTAATTATCTAATAATAAAAAAAATAATTAAATAAAGAATGCTGTGCACATGATCTAATAATTACAATATAGACATTTTCTAGGGAGTCCTTAAAATCACACAGAAAATTCTTATCTTTGTGTACAATACCAACCCTGTATCTAGAAGGAGAGCCGGTTGCAACAGCAGCTTGTGCATACTGACTAATTGGTCTCTTGTATCCAATAACTGATGTTGGCCTTCGTCTGATAAGAGGCGAGTTACTGAAATAAATAGAGGACATAAAATAGAAATAAAATTTAATAAGAGAGCATCATCGTAAATGCTCTGTAATGTTTGAAACAGTGTTGATCTCTTACTTTTCAGAGGGGAGAAGCGGTAAGACTTTCCACTGGTCCTCCTCGCTGTCAAAGTGGAGGCGATTCATGATCTTGTTCTTTTCCTCTGGAGGAATGAAATTCTCAATTATCAGATTTCTGTCAAAAAAGGATCAGATGTTAAAAATATATTTAGACGGACATGCAAAGTTATTTTGAAAACAGATGGAGGACATACTTGAATTTCATCTCTCTTGTCAGCTCATTCATTGTCTGCTCCAGTTCCTGTCTCATTGTAATGTGTTCATTGATAATATCCCCAATCTCAGACCTCACCAGCTGCAGCTTACTGTAAAACTGTGAGACAACCAACGAATGCAAAATTGAGAAGGATGAAAATAATGAATTAGTTCAACAATTATTTACTATCAAATAAACAAAATCATCAAGAAATACAAAATAAGACCAAGACACCCCAAAGCTGTTTCAACTGTAGTGTAATACTGTTTTAACTATAATTTAATATATAAAATAAAATAAAAAATGTTTATTGGTTCATAACTGCTTAGCTAAAGCAAATAAAAAAATGCTTTGAGCAGCTATTTCAATCATGCAAGATGTACGTACTTTATTTACTTGAATGGGGGAAGAAAATCACAATAAAACAACATATTTCTGACATCAGCGGTACCATGAATTTAGTTTCCTTAGCTCAAATTGCACTAAAAACAGCTTTGGGCAGGTTATTGTAGCTATTGTGCATGCGCGCAGGTTGCAAACATAGACTGTTAAAAATATGGACGTAGTGTCCGTGATGTCACCCATAGGTTTGTGAAGAACTTTTTTGAAGCCAATAGTAAGTGGTCCCTGCCATCGGCATCTTGGCCGCGTGTCACCGTGCATCACTCGTGGATAACCGAAAATGGGTAAAGAGGCGGGAAAATGGGTAAAGAGGCGCCTGAAAAGTCCGCTCCCCTTCTCACTCTCATAATGGGAGAGGGAGGGTGTTACTGCGCCAAGTCGAAGTACTCCCAAAAGTGCTACCACGCCACAAAATACAGTTCCCCCTTCAAATCCGCCCAGAAAAGCGCTACGTTTTATTTTGTACCACCAAACTTGCTCGTATAACTACTCGTCTTAAATAGGAAAAACGTTGATGTGTTTGGTCACTTCTAACTTTATCTCTAAATGGTACAATTGAATGAATGGGGCTAAGCTAAATGCTATCGAAGCGTCGCAGCGCGCTCCAGCGCTTACGTGCACGCACACAGATGATAGAGGGATGTATCAACAGTTCTTAGTTAAGGTAATAACATATTTTAATATTGAAAATGAGTAGACTATTCCTTTAACATGGAGGTCTATGGGAATTGACTCCCTTTTGGAGCCTGCCTCTAGCAGCCAGTCGATGAGTTGCAGTTTAGGTCACCTCCATATTGGCTTCATCAGAGAGATTGAAAGGTTGCCCCTCAGTTGCAAAGCACCTCACATGACTAAGAGCCCAGAGTATCATCAGTCTTCATTGATTTATGATTGGTCCTTTTAACTGGGAGGCGGGACGTCCATCACCAGAGTGCCCATATTGAGCGTTGCATTGTCCTTTATTCATAGTATTAATAGGAGTGCTCAATCTTGTTATATCTTTGGTGCTATTCAAAATATAGCATGACCTCTCATACCTTATTGTTTTATTAAACTGTGTTTCCTGCATTCTTAAAGTTTTGTACAATGATTATGAGCATCAAATATGGTTACAAATGAAGAGTTTCGATGCAAAACGAGATAACTCCGTTTTTAACATTTTTGTCAAAACATGTTTATTATTATGTTATCATGTTATTATTTTATTTTATGGTGTTACTTAGCTGTATTTTTTAAGTTATGAAGGTTTAAATCAAAGCAAACCAACTGCAGTTGAATTGATATTAATTGGAATGGACAACCAAAAAATAAGATTTCTGAAAAAAACGAAACTCTTCAAATATATTTTTAAGTAAATTCAAAACTGCATCCTAAAAATGCTGGGTTATTTTCAACCAAGCATTGGGTCAATAAAGGACAAACCCATTGTTAGGCTGAATTAACCCAGAAAATGTTTATATTTGAAACACAGTGGGTTAAAGATCCAGTTTGTTATTTAGCGGCATCTAGTGGTAAAATTGCAACCAACAGGTCACTCCACAGCTCACCTTTCAATTTCAAAACGCATAGTGAAGCTATGGTAGCCCCCACAGGACAAACACATCATCGCCTGAGACAACGTAGTATAGTAAAGCCCATGTTATAGTCGTGCGTAAAGCCGGCTGTAGCCTGAACGTAGCTTTTACAGCGCGTCAGTTCTACGCGGACCACAAGCGCTGTGATTGGTCCACTAGAACGCATCCCGTCAGTTAAAAAAAAAAACCTACATCATAGGTATTTCCGTTTGCGACGGAGAGAACAAAGTTGATGAGTGATTTAACTCAAACTACAACATAACATCGCTGTTTATTTACTTCCATCACTGCTGGTTCTCTGAACACAAACACAACAAGTTGTTGTTTCTTCTTCGTTTGTGGGTTAAACTGGCCAAGGTGCTTTTTCATTGACGGTCACGCTGTCACTGTGGTTACCTGCATTGATACTGCCTACCAGCGGTCTGCATGTGTGTTTACACCTCGATGCGGACGACAACGCAGACGTACATATAAAAACCGATGCGTAACCTACGCCATCGCGGCTAGTACGCAGAACTATAATGATCCCTTAATGGGGCATACACACCAAACGCTGAGTTCAACGTTTTGTGTGAGTACATTACATACAAAGTCAATGCAAAAACACACGCTTTTCCTCTCAAACGCGCTTTTGCGCAAGTTGAAAATATTTAACTCAAGCGAAAAATTTGCATGTCACAAAGTTAAATCCCGCGAGTAATTTAGAGCGAGCAATGCAATACTACACGTTTGGTGTGTAAGTAGCATAACGTAGCTATGTAGAATGTTTTTTCATTTATGGCTACTGTGGAAACATAGCGTCAACTTTCATGTAGGGGGACCCACTGTGAACTATGTCGATAAAAACGGCTCATTCTAAGGTAATAAAAACAATACAGTTAATTTTATAAGGTTGTTATAAACCACTGATAATATAGTTATGTATATTATTTATATGTAAATATATATTTCTGTCAAGAGGTCCTACCAAAAATCTCACATTGCACCTTTAAAACCACCCAACATTTAAAGCTAAAACAACCCAACCTGGGTTGAAAATAACCCAGCATTTTTTAGAGTGTATAAAGTGTAATGAACAGATGTCTTGAGAAGAATTAGCTAGAGATACTGTTTCTGAATATCTAATATAATGTAACGTAACAAACAAAAAAATGCAATGTTTATGTTTTGTTGTGTTATAAAAACACTTTGTTCTGAACGCAAGGGCATGGGTTGTGTTTCTACACACCTTTCTTAGCTTCTTGGTCTTAAAATCCACCTCCTGCTGTAAAGTGGAGAACGTCTCTTTCAGTTCGATTGTCTCTTCATCTTGTTCAAACATCAGCTGCTGCATGTCCCACTCCTGTCTCTCCTGCAGGATTTATTACATACTTAAATCTGATTCTGATCCCTAAAATATATTATGTATTACAACTTTGCTGTGGTTAGCAATGTTACCTGCTCAGCAATCTCCTGCCTCTTTAATTCCAACATTCTCTGCTGTTCATTGGTGTGATCAATGATGGTCTTCCCTCCAACCAGAAGCTTACTTTCCATAGCCTACACAAAGTCATGGCACGCGATATTTTACAACTTCTTAATCATATAATCTGTAATTTTTGGGTAGACAAAAGACGAGTGAATTAATACTAACCTTGTACTTTTCAATCAGGGTTTCCATAGCTTGCTGCTCTTTCATCAACTCTTCCACAGTTTTTGTTTTCTCATCCAGCGTGCCAAGTTTCCTGCTGAAATCTGGCTTGTAATTGGCTAAGGCCATCTGCTGCTTCCACCAATATTCCTCGACACTTTCTTTTTGTACTGTCTCCACCATACCAACATCTCCATCTTTTTCCGTCTCCACTTCCCCAGTACTCATACTTCTCTTCATCCGCATACTGTTTCTCCTTCGTCTTCTCCTTTCTTTGGCAAGCATCCCTCGTTCCTCGAGCTGTGCCTTTAGGCGGGCTATTTCCTCCTGGAACTCACGCAGCAGCGCATCCTTGGGGTCCTCATTTATCTTTGGCTTGTTCTTAATGTTCTTTGCTCTGTTGGCGTACCTCAGCGTGGTAAGAGTCTCATCATAGTGGCATGGAGATGGTCCAACTGTGGCTATCATCACAGTTTTGGAGTTGCCTCCAAGGGAGTCCTGCAACAGCCGAGTGAGTTTAGAATCCCGGTAAGGAACGTGGGTACTCTTCCCATCCACCAAGGCCGAGATAACATTTCCGAGGGCAGAAAGAGACAAGTTTATTTTTGTAGCCTCTTTAAACCTCTGTCCCTGCACTCCTGTTTTGCTTTGTCGCTCACTGCCTGCGAGATCCACCATGTTCAGTTTTCCGACACGAATGTGGTCCTCACCATCGACGCCCATCTCACTGCATTCGATAGTGATGATAAAAATCGCATGCGATCTTGAACTACGCTCATTCATTTTGGTGTATCCAACAGACCTCGACTGGTTTCCCAAGTTCATGACATGTTCAATTTCCTTTATGTTTTTAGTCACCACACATGAGAGATCTTTGACATAGACACCCAAATCTGAATTTTCCTTGAGCTCAAGTTTTTTATTGTTATCCTTGCACAGGAGATCTCGAATATCTTCTTGATATATCTCGATATAAGATACTCTCACAAGATACTGTTGATTTTGAGATCTGGATATGTGGTTGAAAATATGCAGGAACGAATTAGGAATGACTCCCCTTTTCTCCGGGTCTGTGGGCACACCTTCCATTGTATATGTTTTGCCAGTGCCAGTTTGACCATAAGCAAATATAGTTCCGTTAAAGCCAAGCAAAACGGAGTCAATAAGAGGTTTGCACGCATAATTATACAGCTCATCTTGTTTTGAATTAGTGTCGTACACAGCATCAAACGTGAATGCTTTCATAAGGGTGCCAGATGATTTTGGATTACGCACTCTCACCTGTCCCAGTCTGACATCTACTTCAACAATTCTTTCGTGATTTGTCGCTTCTTCTTTCTTGTTTAATGGGCGGCACCGCACCACCACCTTCACCGCCTCTGTGTTTCTCCCCACCGTCATGGTCCGTGATCGCAACGGGCTGTTTCTCATCATCTTTCTGATCGTAATATTCAAAGCCGTAGAGGCTTAAATGTTCTGTTATGTTATATAAAAACGCGAGGAAAAATGACAACGCAGCGATCAGTCATGAAATACGCACGTTGCTATGCAGACGTGTATGCGCTTTAAAATGAATCAAATGAATGTTCATCACATGAAAATTGTCCTAGCGTAAAACATCTTGGTCCAACGCCCAAGGTGATGCTCCATGATTACATACCGCGCCATGTAGTACTGAGCTCCGTAGGCACCGCGCATCGCTCATCCCCGCTCATCTGTCTGTACACACCCTGCGCCGTCACAGACAATAGACAGCGTGCGCTCACAGGCGCGCCGGGATACTGATAGGTAGACGAACATTTTTTTCTCCCTGCGTGAGATGATGACGACACTCTGAATCGATTAAATGTATTTTTATGATGCTACGTATTAAAAGTTAATTTAATAAGGCAAATTACAGCCTAGGCTACTTGGTGACAAGAAGTATCTAATTATCGCTAATTATGTAAGTCAGAATTAACAATAATTAAGCATATGAGTGACAATATCCTAAAAAAATCCTAATTCCTAGGCTACCGATTGCTTTGTGCACATGAATTTTCTTTTATTTGCATTCAGTGAAAGTGCAACTGTTAGAATTGCAGTATATTGCTGATATGACTTTGTATTTTAAAAACTGTAATATTATTAATGAAAATTTTGAAATAAAAATAGGCTATACTCTATATTTACGCACGCACGCACGCAGGCACACACACACACTGACAC
This sequence comes from Misgurnus anguillicaudatus, assembly GCF_027580225.2. NCBI lineage: Eukaryota > Metazoa > Chordata > Actinopteri > Cypriniformes > Cobitidae > Misgurnus > Misgurnus anguillicaudatus. The sequence goes on along the minus strand of NC_073343.2, from coordinate 23,069,022 downwards.
ACACACACACACACACACACACACACACACACACACACACACACACACACACACAAACACACACAAACACGGACACACACACACACACACACACACACACACACACACACACACACACACACACACACATTAATACATAATGGTAATTATATATGTTATGTATAGGTAGGCTATAATATATAGGTTTAGTAATAGGCGTATGGTTTTATAGTAAATCCTTAAGTGTGGTACAACTGGGGTTTCTTGTATTTTAATTTAATTAAAAAAAAATTTTTTGGGGGGGTTGCGAATTGAATATAATTTGTACTGTACGATATTAAACTATTAAATAAATCAGCCTTGCATATTGCGTGTGTGTGTTTGATGGGAGAGAGAGAGACAAAGAAAGAGAAACCCCAGCAAAACTACATTATATAACATTTAAAACCCAGAGTAACCCAGAGCATTTCAACTTTGAATCAACTTCAAGGACAAGGTTGAATCAACATTGAATTACCTTTTGATTTTGCAAATTGAATCAACGCTGAACAAACAAATGACATTATTTCAATTTGTAAGCATTTTATTAAACTTTTTTAATTTAAATCTAAACTTAAGACATTCTTCTTTAACAAAGCATTCACATAAAATGTACTTATCCCGCAATAGTTAGTTTGTCCAGAACAAAGCATTCCCATACCTCATATGGGTAATACATTATTGCCGCAATAGGTAGCCTGTCTGGAACTGAGCGGATTTTAAACCACAATACTGTATGACACTTGCATTACATGCGAACGGCCCCTACGCTAATAGAATTTTGTTTTTCTCTCCCTGTCTCGTCCTCGACCCCGATGACAATGAGACAAACAGACCCAGTTCCTGTTGCTGTGAAGGTCATCGCACCACTGATCTACTGGCTGTCCTTCAACGTGATGCCCAGCCGATACGCCACCAACGACCACCGGCTGAACCAGTTTAATCCGCTTACCCGCTTCCTATCCCTACCGTGTTTATATATATAAATATATATTAATCTCTCCTAAGGGTTTTTGTTCTTCTAGGAGTTTTCCCACTGGGTTTTTCTCCTAGGTGTTTTTTTCATCCCCGGGAGAGTCAGCCAACTTTGGCTTAGCACTTTACTGTATACGTTCCATTATTACTACACTCGCTTGTACGGTTTATTCTTAGCCGCTGTATTCTACTTCCTATATTATCTATCGATTATTCTGTATTCTCCAGCTGCTTTGAAATGATTAACAATTGTGAAAAGCGCTATATAAATTAAATTGAATTAAATTGAATTAACCGTTTGGCATTAAAGGGATAGTTCACCCAAAAATTTAAATTCTGTCGTCATTTGCTCATCCTTGTGTTGTTTTGGACCTGTGTGAATTTCTTTTTTCTGATGAACACAAAAGAATATATTTTGAGAAATTATGGTAAACACACAGCATAGTGTCCATTGACTTCCATAGTAGGAATACAAAATTTGATGGAATTTAATGGGTACCGTCAACTGTGTGCTTTCCATCATTTATCAAAATATTTTCTTCATCATTTATCATAATACTTCCAAAATATTTTTCCTACTATGGAAGTCAATGGACATGTGCTGTGTGTTTGCAATAGTTTCTCAAAATAGCTTATTTTTTGTTAATCAGAAAAAAGAAATTCATACAGGTTTATAACAACATGAGGATGAGTAAATGATGACAGAATTTTCATTTTTGGGTGAACTATCCCTTTAACTGTTATATCAACATTGTTTCAACGTTGAAACAAATTATTTCAACCACATTTCAACGTTGAAGGTCGGTCATATGCCTGCTGGGAAGGCATGTAAAATGTTGAAATGATTAAAATCAAACTATGTCCTAATCTCATTAGATTATGAGACTTTTTGAATGACACATCTAATCTAATCACTGTAATTTTAAAGCACATCACGTTTGCTACAGTTATTTTATTGCCTTGCTCACTGTGGGGTAACAAAGCTACTTTTGTCATTTAATTGCAATAAAGGCATTAAAGAATTTGTTCTCACAGACCATGTGACTCCAGCATACAATGACATTCCGCCAATGGGACGCATGGGAGTGCGTTTCCCCTCTCAGACCGTGTGGAGATTTTTACCGGTCCGGGTGCAAAGTCTTATGCCGTTTAACTTCTCGTGGAGTTTCTCTGGCGTTTTATTATTTCACCATCATTCTGTGACAGCTGATGGCACGCGCTGGTTTCCTCTTTGGATATAAATGAATGTTTCGCGGAACAGAATTCTTTCCTGCCTCGCGCAACTACCATTTAGTTTAGTTGCCAATAGCGACAGCGTATACGCGTTAATTTATTTGCTATATAGGACCGTTTTTTATATATGGGTAGCTTTCAAGTTAAAAAGGCATATCAATGCTTGTTTTAACGAAATGTAAATAGTTAAAAAAAAACTTTTTCCGTACTTATAACTGAGTAATTAAGGGCAAATAAATATGGGTTTAGGACAGAATCGGGCACGGTTGCTGTGCATGCTCTCATTAACTCTTGGATTTTTTATTGTTGAAGTTGTGGTCAGTAGAATAACAGCATCTCTCGCAATGTTGTCAGACTCTTTTCATATGATGTCGGATGTAATAGCTTTGGTGGTGGCTCTCATCGCAGTGAGCTTTGCGCAGACATCTCGAGCCACAGATAAAAACACGTACGGATGGATCCGCGCAGAAGTCATTGGAGCTTTAGTAAATGCTGTGTTTTTGACGGCCCTCTGCTTCACTATTGTAGTAGAAGCTGTCGAGCGCTACACGTTCCCTCACGAGATTGAAAATCCACGCGTTGTCATTTGGGTTGGCGTTGCTGGTCTCCTGGTAAATGTGCTTGGGCTTTTCCTGTTCCATGGACACGCAGGATTCAGTGGGCATGGACACTCTCATGCTGGACACTCTCATGCTGGGCATTCTCACGGTGGACACTCTCATGATCTAAAGAAAAATCCAAAAAAGTATGAAAAATCAAAGGCACATGACGAGACACGCAATCTTATGATCAACAGCAGCATTCAAGAAGATCAATCTACTGAGCTAAAGTCAGGTAATAAAATAACATTAGGCCTACAATTTTACGTTATATCTAATAACAACATGGTTCTGGTTATTGAAAATATGGAAAATTAGGGAATTTTAAGGTATTTTTAAGTTATAGATTTGCTTTCAGAAATAATTCTAAGCAGGAATGTTGTTTTTGGGAGGATAGTGGAGATAACCCCCCCAAAATCAGATTAAAAATGACAAGCCCCCCATTATTTATACAATGATTAATGAAAACATGTAAAGTTATGGGGAATGCACAATATAAAATCTGTCGGCACATACATTGTATTTTGAACATTCCTTTAACCCCCCATGTTCAAGGTAAATTTACACCCTTAATTTTATGTTTCCATATTTTCTGACTCTGGTTTTTCTTTTTTCAGACAGCTTAAACATCACAATCACTACCAATGGCTCGTTGGAGGATCAGGAGCAAAGTTCTGAGTCAGCGTCCCAGTTAAACATGCGTGGTGTGTTTCTGCACATACTGGGAGATGCATTAGGTTCTGTCATTGTGGTGGTCAACGCCCTGATTTTTACTTTTGTGTGGACGCCTTGTCAGAGCGAAGAAATCTGTTACAATCCTTGCCGTGGCGGCACTTCACTGAACCACAATGTGTTAATGCCACGGTGCTGAGCATATCCAAATCATCCAACAGGGAACCCAGAAACATTTCTGTCGCTGGGCCGTGTTGGGTGCTTTACCTAGACCCAACGTTATGTGTAATAATGGTGTGTATTTTGCTCTACACAACCTTCCCTCTACTAAAGGAGTCGGCTCTCATTCTCTTGCAAACGGTACCTGAACAGATTGATATGCACAGGCTAAATGGGAAGCTGAGGAGTCTGGATGGTGTCATGGCCCTCCATGACCTGCATATCTGGCAGTTGGCCGGAAATCGCATTATTGCCACTGCTCACGTCAAATGCGCAGATCCGGCCTCTTACATGAACGTAGCCAAACGCATTAAAGCTGTCTTCCATGATGAAGGCATCCATGCCACTACTGTTCAGCCAGAGTTTTCTTCCAGTTCTAAAGAGTTTGGCTCCTTGTGTGAACTTTCCTGTCAAAGTCAGTGTGGACCCAAGCTTTGTTGTAATCTGACCAAAAGAGAAAACCCAGAGTCTGACTTGCCCATGAATAAAGAAAAGTCATGCATGCATACCGAACACAATGTTACATGGGGCGATGAGAAGGAATTAGAAGATACTGTAAAAACAGAGATGGAATCAACTGTATAGTTAATGTACAACACTCACTGCGATATTACATAAGTGTGTTATGCTTAATTCTGCCTGTAAGAATTGTGTAAAATTAGTATAATTATATCTTCTTAGTGCAGAATAATAAAAGTAGTTTAGGAGAGTAGAATTCTGTTATTGCAATGTTGGACCCATGTTCTTGTATTTAAACCTGTAAAATGCAGGAAAATACAATTTTTTCCATGTTTTAAATAAAGATTGTCATATAGATGGATATTAAAGGTCACAAAACATATTTGAAATGTAGTATGAATTAAGTATTGATGCAGTCGATAATAATAGCAGATATTTATTTTTCAAGTTGCAAGAATAAAGATATTCATGTTTGTATTATTGTATTTTTCTTTTAGATTGGCATTTATAATAAAAATAATAAAATATATAAATAATATAATATAAAATAGTAATAATAACAATAATAACATTATTATTATTATCATTATTATTACAGATATGTATACATTTGGTACTAATTGGTACCTTAAGGTAATATTTATTAGGTGTACTTTTTGAAAGGGTGACAGCGTTTTTTACAATTTTTTCTAAGATTGTGTGATCAGTTGGCCAACCATCAGGATTGTAATATCATTTACAAGGCACATCAAGATGATATTGCCAGCTGTGGCTAGTTTATCTTGTGCTAAAGATGTATTAAAGGAAAACACCACAGTTTTTCAATATTTTACTATGTTCTTACCTCAACTTAAAAAAATGAATACATACCTATCTTTATTCAATGTGTGGACTTAATCTTTGTACAGCGCATTGTGAATGTGTTAGCATTTAGCCTAGCCCCATTCATTCCTTAGGATCCAAACAGGGATGAATTTAGAAGCCACCAAACACTTCCATGTTTTCACTATTTAAAGATTGTTACATGAGTAGTTACACAAATAAGTATGGTGGCACAAAATGAAACGTGGCGATTTTTTAAGCGGATAAAAATGAGAACTATATGGGGGAAGAGCAGAGGTCGAAGTGCTGCAAACTAAAGCCCTATTCGGACGGGATTAGTTTTACAGGGGAAGATGGCGTAATGTAATTTTACCACAGGACGTCGGGTAATATAAATGGTCAATTCGGACGGGATTAGAAATCTCTGTAAAACATTCAGAAGTGGGAGGGGTAACTCGTTGGCGCAGCGCGTCACCTCTCGTCTTCACGTGCACGTTACCTTGCTTCCAGATATCAGATGTGCAAACAACGTGACACAGACAAGGAAAACGCGAAACACTGTGTTTAATTTCAGTTTGGGGAGAACGTCAGTTTCGTAAACAGTTCCGCGCATCTGAGAAGTGAATTTGACTTTTTTTTAAGTTTGTGTCGTGTTTTATTCAGAAACTGACCTGCCACTGACTTGTTTCTCCGTCTAGAACGCAAGTAAATGCCTCTTTAAGCGCTTTTATATTTAAAAGAAACCCGCAAATTAAAAGGAAATGACGTGATTTACGTGTATATTTACAGCTGGTCGATTCGCACTGGATTAGTATTACCTGAGGTAATTTCTCCGGACCTTTTTACAGAAGGTAAAAGACGCCGTAATCTTTACTGACATTGTCCGTAATGATTACTGACATGGAGCATTCGGACTGGACTAAAATCACAGAGAACCTCTGATAAAAACTTGCTTTACCCCACCTCCCTATGTAAAACTAATCCCGTCCGAATAGTACTTAAGTGCTCTTCCGCCATATAATATAGTTCTCATATTTTATTTGTTTAAAAATTGCCACATTTTATTTTGCGCCACCATACTTACTCGTGTAACTACTCATGTTACAGTCTTTAAATAGGGAAAACATGGAAGTGTTTGGTGGCTTCTAAATTCATCCCTGTTTGGATCCTAAGGAATGAATGGGGCTAGGCTAAATGCTAACACATTCACGACACGCTGTACAAAGATTAAGTGCACGCGTTGAATAAAAGATAGTTATGTATTAATTTGTCTAACTTGAGGTAAGAACATAGAAAAATATCGAAAAACGGTGGTGTTTTCCTTTAAGATACATATTTTTTCATGTAGCAGATGGAACCTAATAATCTGTCGCTGGTTGGTGAGTCATGCAAATGTTACCATGCATACAGTTAAATATAAAATATAGCAGTCAGAGGACGTCCGCTCATGCAAAATGACAGCTTGTTCCTTGCACAGCTGTACAAACACATCATGTCTTGAATGGACCTTGGAACCAACAGCACTCCCATATGAGTTCACAAGCACTGTGATAAGTATTTCATGACTAATTTAAATCCTTTAATAGATTTTTACTCTTGCATGGCCGTGTGGGGGATCAGGGAATGTTTGTTGTGAAACAACAGTATTTGGATAAGGGGAACACACAGTGTGGTTTAACTTAATGAGAGCTGTGTGATGCAATCAGCAAGGCAGTGTATGGGTCCCTGTTTCAAAACAATAGAGAATGGTTCTTATTCACTCATTGCACAGTCCTCAAATCAATTCTCTAGGATAAGAGACCTAAAGTGATGTCTGTTGTAACAATATTTAATTGACCATAATTGATAGTTATGCAGAAATCACTGTTTACATCTACAGTATAGATAGTATATTTACTTATAGACAAAAACAGGTTTGTATGATGGAACCATTTAATTTAATCCTATTGAACTAAGACTATGATTAGGAGGCTGTAGATTTGACCTTCTTCATCTGTGGTCCTGATGAGTTCATCATGTGAGAATAATCCCGAGTTCTCAAGGAACTGTTTGTACGAGTACAAGCTTGACAATGAGACCACTGTAGCGTACAAGAACAAACTGTAAAAAATATTATTATTTATATACAAGTCTTAGGACACCATGCTACCATTAGTTTTGTTGTTTTTGCAATTGTATAGAGATCATATATAATTATATATCAGTCTCTTTATTAAAATACAACCAGAAAATACAGGAAATGTGTATGTGGTATTAAAAACAGTATAAAAGTATAAGCTGAAGTGTCAAGTATCTAGGGTATATTCCCCTTTTACTTGAGCAATAGCAGGCAGCTGCAGGATCTCTTAAACCTAGATGAAATTAAATCCTAATTTCTAATTCTAATCGAATGACTTCAGGACTTCAGTTTCCTCAAAAAAACGCAAGATGTGTTTCGTGCCAAGATAGGTCACACTAAATATTGACTGATGCCCGAAGAAGACATTTAGTTCTGAAAAGGTTTTGTTTTTAATTTTGTGTACATATTTCCTGTATTTTCTGTTTGTATCTTAAAAAAAGGAAAAATAAATATGGATAAACATTAAAACTTTGCAAAGCTGGTGATGGTGGCCTAAAACTTTTGCACAGTACTGTAATTTAGATTTTACATTTCATGTTCATTGTTGAATCAGTTAAAAGTGCTTTAATGATTTTATTGCTATTATATTATGTACAATTGTAGGTTAATCGTCAGCTTTTGCACCTTATTTTACTATAGGGGTTGGTTTCCCGGACATGGTTTAGATTAATCCAGGACTAGGCCTTAGTTTATGACATTAAATTTGTAATTTTTAGAAACAAACCTTACACATACATACATACAAAACAAAATGCATAATGGTATGCATATTGAGACAAAACAGTGGCACTGATATATGTTATGGCAGTACAAGATGTCTTTAAATTAAGGCAGCTCAAAAATGCATTTTAGTCTGGGATTAGGATAAGCCCTATCTGAGAAACTGCACCTAGATTTAATGTAATTGTTGCTTGTTTGCCATCTAGTGGATACGCATTACATTGCGGGTTGTCAAACTGCTTAAAAAGGACATTTCACAAGACTTTATTTAAGATGTAAAATAAATCTTTGGTGTCCCCAGAGTATGTATGTGAAGTTCTAGCTCAAAATACCAAATAGATAATTTATTATAACATGTTAAAATTACCACAAAATTGCTCACAGGTGTCCTTTTAAATGCAAACGAGTTGATCTTTGCATTAAATGGCAGAATGGCAGTGCCATGGTTGGATAGTACAGATTAAGGGCGGTATTATCCCCTTATGACATCACAAGGGGAGCAAAATTTCAATGACCTATTTTTTCACATGCTAACAGAGAATGGCTTACCAAAACAAAGTTACTGGTTTTTTTTCACATTTTCTAGGTTGTTAGAAGCACTTGGGACCCAGTTAAACATGAAAAAACTCAGATTTTCATTTAAGAGAGGTTTACAAAATTGCAATTGATTGTACTTATTCAATAAATCACAGTATACAATATAGATATGCATGCATACATTTTTATTTTATTTAGAGAAACATTTTATTTTAATGTTAATTTTGAATAAAAAGAATGTATGAGATAAAAGGAATTCTGCATTATTACTTTGCATAAATTAAATGTATTAAAAGTTAATTCAACATAAACCATTGATCATGTCCCACAACAACTTTGGGACACCCGTGCGGTTCAAACATCAGAGAACACACTGGATTTTTTATAATTTAAATATATAGAATACATATAGGGCATTATCACATTTATTAATGATAGTATAAGAATGCAAAATCAGCAACACCAAAGCTCCAAAAGTATCAAAAATGTTCAATATTAAAAACTATTGTATGCCAATATAGATTGATTTGGGTGCTTTTGAGTGCTTTATTAATATTAACATTAGTAAATGCATTAACGAACTAAACTATTTGTTAGCTAATTAATTAACTATGTTATATAGTTTATTAATCGTATTAATTATGAGTTAATTGTAGTAACTTACAATTGTTTATTTTAGTTAATTGTGCAATAGCCTAACATTAACAGTTACAACTTTTGATTTTAAAATTTATTAGTGAATACTAAAATAAACATGAACTAAGATATATTGTTCCTTTTTAGTTCATAAAAGTTACTGCATTAAATACAACCTTATTGTAAAATGTACCAGAAATTCGACTTTATTGCTATTTTATTAACAAAATAAAATTGAAAGTAAATTCGTTTTTGATCATCTTGACTTTATACAAAAGGTCAGATTTTCTGAATAATGCTTTCAGAAACATATTTATTCATATCATGCTGGTATCATCAGGTTTTACACAGCTGGTTGTTTTTATTATAGCTGTCTGGGATATACAGTACCAAATACTAAGACTTTCTCAAATTAACCAGAAAATGTCAACTTCCACTCAAATTGTAATTTAAAAAATAATTCTAATTTGAGTTAATTTACAGAACTATTTGCTTAAAATTAAAAAAGCAACATATTTAAAATTGCCTATTTTTGGAACCCACTGTACATTATATGGTTTATGCCAAAGATTAACATGTTACAGATTTATTTTACATATTTTTTTATTTCCATCGGCTCTGATCAGCAGTGTAGTATAATATGGTCTCTTCCTCCCCCAGTCTTCCGCCTCCTGTCATTACACACATTGACCTCCAAACATGGCCGGCGTGCGAGCCCTGGGTTCCCTCTCCAGACTCACGAGCAGAAGATATGCTCTGTTTCCAGGTAATTTTGCAACTCCATAGTCTATTCCTAAATTGCTTCACAGTCCTATTTTATTCATATTTGACAATTACGAAAATATATCCCTCTTCATTGCAGTCCCAGTGTTATTTCACTTAAGTAGCTTAGCTCGATGGCTAAGAAACTCAAGGACTTGAGTCTTCAATATTTTTACTTACTATAAAGTTGCCAGCGCGTGCAGATTAAAATGTAGAAAATTCCGACAATTTTCGTGACGCGCGTGTTTGCTAATATTGTTAGTTTGGTGTTATAAGTGCTTTTTTACTAGCAGGACAGCTTCTACTCACCAGCTTTGACATGCTGTTCCATTCAAAAGCTAATGGTGGTTACTGTATTTCCAAATGTTTGAATAAATTGTTGATTTATAAATACGTTTATTGAAAGTTATTCGCAGGCTGTAGAGTCGTGACGTTTCCGGTTGAAATCTGGTTACGTTATAAACAGCTTTGTGTTCGTGATTGTTGCAATTTATTTACTATTATACTAATGAATCAAATACATTTAAAACTAATTTGGTTAAATTATAGTATTTTCTTTCACAAATAGCTTAATAATGATCATTTTGTGTCCCCAATGATCTTGTTTGACATTTTCTTTGTACTTGTAACAAGTGTAGGGTAATAGGAATCTAGGTGAAAGGTCACCTGTGTCCTCTATGGGCCTGTCTACACTTCTTTATGTGTGATTTATTTTTTAGTGTCTTTGTGACTGATCTGACCTTTACTTCATAGATTAGATCTTACGATTCATTTCACCTGACTTCTCAGCAAATTTATTTAACATTATGAAACTATATTCCACTAAAGGTGCAACCCGGAGATCATTCAGAATTGCATCCTGTATGATGGGTAAAGTATTATATTTATATATTCTGCATCCCAATTCACCTATGCCATTAAAGTATGCACTTTGTTATGGGAAAGTATATACTTTTTGGTGCGTAACAGAAGAGTATGCAAGTACAGAATATTGCGTAAAAGAAGTGATCAATGTCGTCATGCATGTCAAAATACAGCATCTCCTTGCATTTCATGCATTTTTCTTGCATTTATTAATTTAGTGTAGTATCACTAAACTCTGACTTGCTGTGAATTGTGGGTAATTTAACTCATTAGAGTAGACAACAGGTACTCAATTCAGCATACTTTTGGGGGTATATAAATTCAGAATGGTATTTAGGATGAATATAAGATGTTGGGACACAGGGATATTGTTAATAAACAATGTTTTAAGTATTGATTTGATTTTAATGGCTCATTTTTTATCTGCTCAGCTCGTACAAATGTAAATTATGAGATCAAGGGAGATGTAGCTGTGGTTCGCATCAATGACCCAAATTCAAAGGTGAATGTAAACTCTGTAAACCATATATTTGTTCTTTTAAATGTATAGGTTACAAAATATGAGTATAACATTTGTTTATTATAATTTCTAGGTGAATACATTGTCTGTTCAAATGCAAAATGAGCTGACAGAAGTCATGAATGAGATTTGGGCAAACAATGCCATCCAGAGCGCTGTACTCATCTCATCCAAACCTGGCTGTTTTATTGCAGGGGCAGACATCAAGTGAGTATTTTTGCTGTTCAAAATTATTGTATATCTTTGCACTGCATTTTAAAAACATATCACCTTGTACTTAGCATGATTCAGGCCTGTAAGACTTCAGACGAGGTCTCCAAACTCTCTCAGGAAGGGCAGAAGATGTTTGAGAAGATTGAAAAGTCTCCTAAGCCCATTGTTGCTGCCATAAATGGATCATGCCTCGGTGGTGGCTTAGAGGTACTGTGTTCCTATTTATTCATTGACCATTTCCCTTTTGCGGGAGCACAACTTTTAAAGGAATGTATAAACCCGCTTTGGTTGATGAGCCTGCTGTGATGGTCTGGGCATTGTTTTTTGGGAAACCCTGAGGCAGGGTTGGAGGGGTGTACCTGGTACACACCAGCGTTCCATCTGAATCTGAATGACTGGGCCTAGGGGGACACGTTCCAGAGCATCACATTCCCCTAAAAGTTTGCTTTCTTGAGATCTGCTCTTGTTTTGGTGTTCAGTGATATTTTTGAGGTTATCAAACCTTTATGCACACATATTCAATTAGAATGTTAAATAATAATAGAGCACCTAAATAAAACACAACAATAAAGCATAAGGTATCAAGAATACTGTACCATAAAGAGTTATAGACTTCAATTCTGGGACTTGCAACCTATTTGTGGCCTGGCTAACACCAGACCACGTCTCATTCTCTATGAGACTGGTCTGGTGTCAGCCAGGCTACAAGTGGGTTGTAATTCTTAGAATTGAACCTTATGCTCATTTTCTCGTATTTGAGGCGTGGTTTACGAATGCCCAGGCGCTACTAATGTCTATCAAATGCGTCTGTACGTAGCTCATAGCCAATCGTTTCAATTATACCAGATGACGTAAGTAGAGCAACATAAATTAAAACGTAAACGACTTTTATCGGTAACGTTACGTGTGCACATCTGAAAGCTATGCAACTAAACTGATAGCTGTATATTGATATTGAAAAGCAACACAACTTAGTGGCACTGTGACAACCACAGTACAGGCATAATGACAACATGATATTAATAAATACCACTTACCATTTATAAGTTAATTGTACTTCATCGATGACGATGCCTAGCAGGTTGGTCCTATTAAACTACGTGGTTATCATGTCTTGCCATATCAAAACATCCTTCTTGCATATGAAATTGTTTGAGGCCAAAAGTTGCTCTTTTTTTAAATAAACTTGCACTCAAAACTACTTTGAACACTATCTAAGGCTGCATTGAAAAGTTTGTCGGTTTGTCGCATAGACGTCGTCATCGTCTTGCTGCCACCTCCCCATTCTGTGATTGGTTACCTATTTCAGGGGCAAAAAAGGTCCATAGTTTCCATGCTAGACTTGCAACATGAATAAATTTGCGTGCAAGGCAGCGTAGGGAAACCCAGGCTAACCTATTCGGGTAACATATTTAATTAAAATATAACCGAGGCTAACCAGTGAATACGCTTGACTTATACTATATTACTTCAAGTTTGTTTACAGCTACTTACAAATGACCCCTCAGTTACATTTTAAATAAATTGATCCAAACAAAATGCATTTTGGTGGCTCTACAGAATATAATAAACTAAATATGTGTTTTCTTTCATAGTTTGCCATTGCCTGTCAGTACAGAGTGGCTACCAAGAATAAGAAGACAGTTCTTGGTACCCCTGAGGTCATGCTTGGCCTTCTCCCTGGAGCTGGAGGAACCCAGAGACTGCCCAAAATGGTAGACGCAAGCTTGGCAATAATTCTCTTGATTGGTTTTTCTCAACAGCTCTCACACATTTGCCTTTATCCAGGTTGGTCTTCCCAGTGCCTTTGATATGATGCTGACAGGAAGGAACATCCGTGCGGATAAAGCCAAGAAAATGGGACTGGTTCACCAGCTGGTGGATACTCTTGGTACAGTTCCTTCTGTATAACATTGTGTGTTTTATATTGATGTGATGTGATGCAAAAACATTGATGTGATGTTGATCAAATGAAACCCAGGGCCTGGAGTGAAGAGTCCTGAGGAGAGAACCATTGACTACTTGGAGGAAGTAGCTGTGGAATTTGCTCGTGGTATTGCTAACAAGAAAATTGCACTCACCAAAGAGAAAGGAACAATGCAGAGTAAGTATTTGCTAAGGTCAGACCAGATGTAGATTAAACTGCATTAGTTCATTTCAATTCAAGTTTATTTCTATACTGCTTTTGAGTATTTTGCACCCACATAATTTGCAGACTTGATTTGTTATCTAAAACGGAGAATGTTCATGATTTTAATGCTTCAGCTTCCTTTTAATTTCCTGTTCTTTCCTAATAGAGATCCAAGACTATGTCATGAGCTTTCCATTTGTCAGGAAACAGATCTACAATACAGTTGAAAAGAAAGTCATGAAACAGACTAAAGGACTGTATCCTGCACCACTGAAAATAATTGAGGTATAAAAGCTTTAACTCTTTGATTTGTTAGTAATAAAGCTTTATTCATTAAATGATTATTAATTTGTTCATATCTGCTTGTTTTGTCTCTCAGTGTGTGAAGACCGGCATAGAACAGGGCCCAAATGCAGGTTACCTGGCTGAGTCACAGGTGCTGTGAAAATTATCACCTTAAATTCAATGAAATAGTTGAAAATGAAATAAACATTTGTTCATGTGCTGCTCTCTGTCTTGTATTTACAGAATTTCGGCAAGTTAGCCATGACCTCTGAGTCTAAAGCACTTATAGGCCTGTATCATGGTCAAGTCACATGCAAGAAAAATCGATTCGGAACCCCTGCAAAGGATGTGAAGTATGTACAGTATGTTCCCACACTAATAAGGATGTATACAATAGCTGAATAGCTTTTGTTTAATTACTTAAAAATGGTGATTAACTTAATTAGCGATGATTTTGTTATGCAGAACACTTGCTGTCTTGGGTGCTGGGCTGATGGGAGCAGGTATCGCCCAAGTGACTATAGATAAAGGTGTTCATACCATTCTTAAAGATACCACATTGGAGGGACTTAATCGTGGACAGCAGCAGGTCTATAAGGGGTAAGTGTTAGAGGTCTTCATGGGTCCACTTGGATCCAAAAACCCAAGGTCCGAACCAAGACCCGAGCATGTTTCGGACATGGGTCAGGTATAATTTTTGCGGTCTCGGGTAGTTTAAAATGAATGTGGGTTTTTTTGCCAAACAGACCCGAACTATCTTGCGTGTGTGCATCAAGTCCTTTTTCAACTCTGCTCTGTTTATCAAGAGTGCTTGCGACATTGTAATTTTCTTGAGCCAGACATGTCAATCAATTTTGAATGCATATTTAACGTTTACCTTGGTGTTGTTGTCAGATAACAAATGAAAATTAATGGAGCAGTGGGCCAAATTGGTTGCGAGGCCACCAGGGCTGCTGACATCGGTGCCGTTTAATTTCGGGTCCAGTCGAGTTAAAAAAGCACCACTGGGTGTTGTCGGACTCGGGTCTAATTTGTCAGATTTTTCTTGGGTCGGGTCTTTCTTAAAAAATTAAAAAATATTTACCTTAAACTTTCAAGGACAGATATTCTCCTGGTGGGTGTTTTTTTTCTCCCTTCTCCTTTTCTCTCTTTTCCGATAATATTGCGAGAGCAACTTCTGATATGAAGTTATTTGTAATGAACAACATAATTGTATGTGATACCCAGTGACCTGTCTGTTCTGTTCGTTTGCATCTGTTGAATATAAAAAAAATGAAAAGTTGAAGAAAAAATTATTTATGCACGTCGGATTCTGGGAAAAAGTGACATGGGTCATTTCGGGTTGGGTACATTTCTTTGGACCCGAGAAGACCTCTAGTGAGTGTTTTAAAGGGACACTCCACTTTTTTGGCTTATTTTCCAGATCCCCTCAAGTTAAACAATTGAGTTTTACTGTTCTGAAATCCATTCAGCCGATCTCCGGGTCTGACAGTACCAGTTTTAGCATAGCTTAGCATAATTCATTGAATTTGATTAGACCATTAGCATCCCGCTCAAAAATAACCAAAGAGTTTCGATATTCTTCCTATTTAAAACTTGACTCTTCTGCAGTTACATTGTGTACCAAGACCAATGAAAAATTAAAAGTTGAGATTTTCTAGGCTTATATTATGCAGTGCCCGAAATTAGTTCCCAGGTATTGAAAGTTACTAAGGGGACTATTTTTGGGTGCTGCGTAATATCATTGCGCCTGCTGCAGCAAAGTCCTTGATTATTACGTCGAAATTAGAGTATAGTTATCGGCCTAGAAAATTGCTACTTATCGAAGGAAAAATGCAGAAACTCTTTGGTCATTTTTAAGCGTGATGCTAATAGTCTTATCGGACTCAATGGATTATGCTAAGCTATGCTAAAAGTGGTACCGCACGACCCGGAGATCGGCTGAATGGATTCCAAAACGGTAAAAATTGTTTAACTCTAGGGGAGCTGGAAAATAAGCCTATTTAAAAAAAAAGTGGAGTGTCACTTTAACAAGAGCTAAAATTTTGTTAAAGGGATAGTTCACAAAAAATATAAATTGTCATCATTTTCTCAAAGAAGTTAACATTTATTTGTTTTGCTGAATACAGAGGAAGATTTTTTTGAAGTATGTTTGTAACAAAGCAGATTTGTGGCACCATTAACTTCCATAGTAGGAAAAAATGATACTATGAGAGTGAATTGTGCCCCTGACATGTTTGGTTACAAACATTCCTTTGTGTTGAGCAGAACAAAGACATTTCTACAGGTTTGGAACAACTTGGGTGAGTAAATTATGACAGAATTTTCATTTTTCAGGTAACTATCCTTTTAAATGGTCTCATTGGTGGTCACACAACTCAGATGGTAGGAGAGCTATTTATAAGAATGTAATATGTTAATTCTAAGTGTTCATTTTCAGGCTAAATGACAAAACTAAGAAGAGGAGTATAACGACATTTGAAAGGGACAGCATTCTGTCGAACCTCACGGGGCAGCTGGACTACAGCGGCTTTGCTAAAGCCGACATGATCATTGAAGCTGTTTTTGAAGACCTTAGCATCAAACACAAAGTCCTAAAAGAAGTTGAAGCAGTAAGTCAAGCACTCAAAAAAGGTCTCATAAATACAGGGTATGTCTTCATAAAAATGTTGTAACATTTTGTAATTGCAGGTAATTTCTCCTCACTGTATATTTGCAACAAACACATCTGCTTTACCAATTAAAGACATTGCCGCCGTAAGCAAGCGACCTGACAAGGTAAGAAACTTTGCTGTGCTTTGAGACTGCGTGAGGTGATTTGGGAGCTACTAAAACTCTTCTGTGTTGCGTTTTAGGTCATTGGAATGCACTACTTCTCTCCAGTCGATAAGATGCAGCTGTTGGAGATCATCACAACTGATAAAACATCTAAGGACACCACTGCTTCAGCGGTGGCAGTCGGCCTGAAACAAGGCAAAGTCATTATCGTCGTTGGGGTGAGAGATCACTTGTCCTACCATTGATGTAATGGGATCTCCCTATGGTCCATTGAAGGGATAGTTAATCCAAAAATGAATATTCTGTCGTCATTTTCTCACTTTCATGTTGGTACAACCTGAATAAAACTGATCAGAAGTGCCATTGACTTCCATAGAAGGAAAAAGAATACGGTTTGGTTACAAACATTCCTCAAAATATCTTCCTTTGTGTTCATCAGAACAAAGAAATATATACAGGTTTGTAACAACATGAGAGTGAGTAAATGATGACACAATTTTCATTTTTGGGTGAACTATGCCTTTAAAACATGTTTGGGATGTTTATGTGCAGGATGGGCCAGGATTCTACACTACTAGATGTTTAGCTCCCATGTTAGCAGAAGCAGTACGTGTACTTCAGGTTTGTGCATTATTAATTTCTCCAGTCTGTTAAAAAAAAAAGATATGAGATACTAATTTATCTGAATTGTCTATATACAGGAAGGTGTAGACCCCAAAAAGCTGGACTCCCTGACCACAGGCTTTGGGTTCCCTGTGGGTGCAGCTACTCTGGCAGATGAAGTTGGCATTGATGTGGCAGCTCACGTTGCTGAAGATCTCGGCAAGGCCTTCGGCTCCAGATTTGGTGGCGGAAATATTAACGTTTTGAAGACCATGGTTGAGAAAGGATTTAAAGGTATATATTATTTGCAAGAATACTGTTCTTATTTGTTATTGTTAATAGCATATTCAATCAAGTTTCTGTTCCTTTTCATGGAAACGCTGTTAGGTCGTAAATCAGGCAAGGGGTGCTACGTCTACCAGCCCGGGCGTAAAAGCAGAGATGTGAACCCAGACATTCTGGAGGTTTTGGAGGCTTACAAGCTGAAGCCAAATGCTGCAGTGTAAGTTGCCCCATCTGGCACAATTGGACAATTATGGGATAGTTACACTTTTGCAGGACTGCCGTTAGACTGCGGTATCCACCGATTGTGATAGGACAACAGATCCATTTACTTGCATTGTTTTTCAGATCACTTTCTTGCACCGCACTATGTTTTACACTATTAGTGGGTCCTAACTTTTTTTTACATATAACTTTTTTTTAATCCAGTTTCTTCAGACTCTGATGTGCAGTACAGATTGGTGTCTCGCTTTGTGAACGAGGCTGTTCTGTGTCTACAAGAGGGAATCCTTGCCAATCCAGTGGAGGGTGACATTGGAGCCGTGTTTGGTCTTGGCTTTCCACCCTGTCTTGGAGGTGAGAACAAAATCTACGTTTGAGAGAACCTTTATTCAAGGGATTACTGAACTATTTCTTCAAATTTTTGTAAGGCTAACAGGCAGTCACTTTATTGCTTGTGGTGGTTGTTGTAAATGCAGGTCCCTTCAGATTCGTGGATAACTTTGGTGCAGACAAATTGGTGGAGAAAATGAGGAGGTACGAAGAGGTTTACGGAAACCAGTTTACTCCTTGCCAGCTTCTGCTCGATCACGCCAAGGATTCAAGCAAGAAATTTCATAAGTGACCTCAGCCCTCCTGTGCCAGTAGTACTTCACGGAATATGTGAGGTGTCTGAAATGTCTGTGAAAAGAAGCGATCCAGTTTGTGCACTTAGAGCACTGAATGTGTAATAAAGATATGCAGGGCCTTTTGGTCCTTACAAAGGAAGTTACATTACAACATGAAATAATATCATTTCTCCCCCCATAAGTTGCCATGTACATGAATAATATTCAGATAGCTTTTTACTGAAACAAACTGTTTAGTTTTGGGGATGCTTCTGTACATTAATTAAATATTTAGGTATGTTTGTTTTCTAACGACAGTGTACAAATAAAATACACCAAGTGCATTCCAGTACAGCTTGGGTGTCGAGATCAAAACCCTCACATTTTAGTCCAAAAGCACTTCTGTAAAATAATTTTAATGTTAGTAAGCTTTATTTTTGTGTTCCATCTGAACATCGAAAGTGGCCTCTGGGAAAAAAATTCCTGTGGATAAATAAAATGTTAACAGATGCCTTTGGTAATGTGTGTTTTTGTGGGGTTTAAAGCAATTATGTGTCAATAATATATAACCTGAATAATTTTTGTTATGACATTGAAATGTCCTAAAAATAATTTGGTATTAAAGGGGACATATCATAAAAATCTGACTTTTCCATATTTAGTGCTATATTGGGTCTTCAGTGATTCTATCAGCTTAGAAAATGTGAGAAAGAACAACCCAGTTATTAGTTTAGTTTTGTCTGCAAGCATGTAAAAAAGTGGGTCTTTGAAATTTTGCTCCCCTTGTGATGTCAGAAGAGGAACATCTTATAATAATAATAACTCCTTGAAGAACAATAGGGTCCTCACACCCCGGTGTGCTCGGGCCCTAATAATACCGCCCCTTAAAGGGATAGTTCACCCAAAAAGGAAAATAATGTCATTAATGACTCACCCTCATGTTGTTCCTAACTCGTAAGACCCCTGTTCATCTTCGGAACAAAATTTAAGATGTTTTAGATTTAGTCCCAAGAGCTTCATTGAAAATCTATGCAAGGTATACTGTCCAGAAAGGTAATAAAAGTAGTCCATGTGACATCAGTGGGTCAGTTAGAATGTGATTAAGCATTGAAAATACATTTTGGTCCAAAAATCAAACAAAATTAATGACTCTTTCGCATCTGTTGTGAAGCGCATGCGTGAGACTAAAGTCACGTGACTGCAGTGACGTGGATGACGTGTTATCCTCAGACATGTTTGCAAAGTTTTTTTTCAAACTTACAGTGTGCGTCTCCCTCAGACTGTAAACAAAGACCGGGCGCACAAAATAAACAGCTAGCCTGGGATGCACCAGATAACACGTCATCTGTGTCATTGCAGTCACGTGACTTTAGTCTCATGCATGCGCTTCACAACAGACGCGGAAGAGAAGACAATGCTGAATAAAGTCGTAATTTTTTTTATTTCTGGACCAAAATGTATTTTCGATTCTTTTAACACATTCTAACTGACCCACTGATGTCGCATGGACTACTTTGATGTTTTTATTACCCCTCTGGACATGGACAGTATATCGTACATAGGAGGGTCAACTAGCTCTCAGACCAAATACAAAACATCTCAAACTGTGCTCCGAAGATGAACGGATGTCCCACGAGTTTGGAACGACATGTGGGTGAGTCATTAATGACATTATTTTCATTTTTGGGTGAACTATCCCTTTAATCTGCACTATCTAACCATGGCACTGCCATGTAGTGCAGAGATCAGCTAATTTGCATTTTCAAGGATACAAAATAGCACGTTTTTGCTCACACCTGCAAAGTGGCAATTTTAACATGCTATAATAAAAGATCTATATGGTATTTTGAGCTAGAACTTTAGTTTACGTAAGTATTCTGGGGACACCTATTTATTTTACATATTAAAAAAGTGAAATGTCCCCTTTAAATGTCTGCGTTGAACTCAAAGAAATATCTATTTTGTATAACACATATAGAGGTGTTTTGATTTCAAATATATTTATAAATTATATTCAACTGCACATTTCCTTCGTGGATGATTTTTTTAAGCGCCCAAAAGAAATAGAGGCATTGCTTTGGCGGGTCAGTTTATTGCATCAACCTCTATGGGTCAGCACAACACTATGGGAACAAGCAGTGTAATAGCTAAATTTTTTTACTGTTTTACTCTAAAGCAGGGGTTTTAAAAGTGGTCCTCAGTGCTTAGCCAGAGGGTCCGTGAAATATGTAATAAATTATATATTGTGTTGTTAAGAAGGGGATGTTTACAAATAGGCTAAGAACCATGCTTGTTGTTGATTTTATAATAGCTTTTAAGATAATTAAAAAAGCTTAACTTTATAAGTCCAACTGTAATTTCAATAAAACTTTAGAATTATGCTTAACTGTTCGAATTTTTAAGGGGTCCTTGGAAATTTTTCTCTCATGTATGGGGGTCCCCGCTCTAGAGATTTATAATAGCATAACGTTTCATTGCCGAAAAATCTGCGATATTCAGGTAAAGTTTGGATTTCCCCGCAAACCTGTTAACATGTAGAAGCTCATTAAAAAACCTTTGGCACTTTAAAGGACCGAAATCGAGTGGAAAGGTCAATGTTTTGACTATGTGATTAGAACGCGGATATATATATTCTCCTGCAGGTGGCACTCGTTGGCTCAAATAAACAAAATTTAATGACCGTATATCTAACTGCATTGTCAAGATGATATTCACAAGATTTTGAAGAAAAAAACAGCTATATTAACATTTTAACAGATTTAGTTCTTGGTCACCGATATTAGGCTACTGTAGTCCCAGTATTAACGTTAGTGCCTATTACAATAATTCACAGCTTTTTTAACTCAACATCCACTGCAATTTTGTATCCACTGTGCAAAACACAATTTTAATTCAATTTAATTAACCATTATGTGTGTATTTACAATTAGAAATGTTGCCGTTAATTAAATGATGTGTTTCTTAAATAACTTCCGGGCCGAGACACTCGTTTTAGCCACGCCCAACACTGGCAGTGTATTGTATTTCTGTGGTTAGAATACAGGCACCCGGAAGTTTGTAATATGGATGATGTTGGCGATTACAGCGCGCTGTTTTGTTCGTCATTGCGGCTCTGTCTAACCTCCATTGAGCCGTCTTTTGAGGAAGTCGCGTCGGTTGCCCCAGCATGAGGAGGAGTGTATGAACCGGGGCTTTATAAATGTGATGCGTCCAGGATTTTGGCGAGAGCAGTGACATTTCGTCAGGATGTTTAGGTTGTTTGCGGCTCTGGTGATTTTTGGTCTGCTGCTTGCGTGCCTCACTGCTTGGGTATTTGACAGATATGACACCGCTTGGCACCCTAAACCCAGTTTACATCCACCGGGAGATGGAAGCATCAACAGGAGGAGCGGCCCGCCGTATCCCAGCGGACAGCTGGAGAATATATTTTGGTTTGTGCAGGTAGGACTGCTGGTGGTGAGGGGTCATAATAAAGCGTCATTATACTGTCAATGAGCTGATCATGTGACTGATTGTAAATTGGCTTTTATTATGTGTTCTGTCATAATAAATTTGAACTGGTACAGTACTGGAATATTATAGGTTTATTGTGCTTGTTTAGTAATTAAGGTCGGATACACTATTGTGGATTAAGATATAATAATAATAATAATAATAATAATAATAAACATAAATTAATAAAAATAGTTTAAGCTGTTTTAAAAGGGATAGTTCACCCAAAAATGAAAATTCTATCATCATTTACTTACCCTCATGTTGTTTTAAACCTGAATGATTTTTGTATTTTGATAAACACAAAAGAAGATATTTTGATAAAATGATGGTATGCACACAGCTTTTTGTAACCATTGACTTCCATAGTAGGAAAAATATTTTGGAAGTATTCTGATAAATGATGAAGAAGTACACAGAAGATGGTACCTTTTGAATTCCATCATATATTTTTATTCCAAGTCAGTGGTTACAAAAAGCTGTGTGCATACCATCAAAATATCTTATTTTGCGTTCATCAAAATAAAAAAATGGGTGAGTAAATGATTACAGAATTTTGATTTTTGGGTGAACGTTTTTTTACATTGACTTAACATTGAAATCACTAGCGCTTGATGCCTCTACCGCAGCTGGTTTGAACGCAGCATTACCGTGGTTTCACACTAGCCGCGTTTGAGGCGCCGAATTTGTGTCTACCGTGTCTAGTTTGCAGCTTGAACATTTTAAGTTTACTTGCTTCATTCGTGCATAAAATTCTAGTCAACGAGACATTAACGTGGAAAAGCGTCATTGGAGGGGCTTCTGCGACTCCACTCGCTTCCTGTTATCAAGTCACTATTAGAGCAATCTCCTGATTGGTTAACGCGGCAAATTTTCCCGACAAAGTTCCAATTTTTCAACTCCCGCGGCAACGCTCAATTAACCTCATTCGCACGAACTAGACACGGGAACGAGGCAGAATCCGTCTACTGTGGTGACCTCCAGACGCGCGTCAATGCGTCTTTACATTGACTTAACATTGAAATTACTCACGCTTGACACCTCTTCCGCGGCTGGTCTGAACGCAGCATTACGGTGGGTTCACACCAGCCGCGTTTGAGGCGTCAAATTTGCGTCTACCGCGTCTAGTTTGCCACTTGAACATTTTGAGTTTACTCGCTTCATTTGCGCATGAAATTCTAGTCAAGACATTCAGGCAGAAATTTGCGTCATGGGAGGGGCTTCTGCGACTCAGCTCGCTTCCTGTAATCACGTTGATACTAGAGCAAACTCCTGATTGGTTATCGCGGCACGTTTTCCCACCAAAGTTAAAATTTGTCAAACTCGCACGTTTCCTGCGGCAACGCTCAATTTGCGGCATTCGTGCAAACTAGACGTGCGAATGAGGTGGAATCGTGTATACCGAGCCGCGCTAAACGCCTTATTCACGCTGCAAGACCTCCAGATGCGCGTCGAGTCGTCTTTACATTAACTTAACATTGAAATCACTCACGCTTGACACCTCTTCCGTGGCTGGTCTGAACGCAGCATTACCGTGGGTTCACACCAGCCGCGTTTGAGGCGTCAAATTCCGTCTACCGCGTCTATTTTGCCACTTGAACATTTTGAGTTTACTCGCTTCATTTGCGCATGAAATTCTAGTCATCAAGACATTCACGTGGAAATTGGCATCATGGGAGGGGCTTCTGTTCGCTTCCTGTCATTGTCACTACCAAAGCAAGCTCCTGATTGGTTAACGTGGCGCATTTTTCAACTCGTACATTTACCGCAACAATGCTCAATTCACGCTATTCCATTCCGGTAAACTATACGCGCGAATGATGCGGAATCACGTCTACTGCGCCGCACTAAACGGCTCATTCGCGCCGCGAGACCTCCAGACGCGCGTCAATGCGTCCTTACATTGACTTAACATTGAAATCACTCAAGCTTGACGCCTCTACTGCGGCTGGTCTGAACGCAGCATGAGTCATTGTATTTAACTAACAATTTAGTTTTGATCATTACATGAAACCTCTACCGCTCGCTTCCTGTCATCATGTCACTACTAGAGCAAGCTCCTGATTGGTTAACGCAGCGCATTTTCCTGACAAAGTAAAAAAATTTCAACTCGCGCGTTTCCCGCAACAATGCTCAATTCACGGCATTCATTCGATCTAGACGCGCGAATGAGGCGAAATCGCATCTACCGCCCCGCGCTAAACGCCTCATTTGCGCCACGAGACCTCCAGACGCGCGTCAACGCGTCTTTACATTGACTTAACATTACAATCACTTGGGTTTAACGCCTCTACCACGGCTGGTCCGAACACAGCATGAGTCATTGTCATGGCTTTAATTGTGCCCTCTAGCGGCAGATTAAACAAATTGTACTATTAAAGCGACTTACCATGCATTACAGTGTACACATTTTATCAGTATGTGTGTTCCCTGGATTCGAACAAATAAATCTTTTGCACCATATTGGTTCCTCAAAGGAACATATTGGTACTTTAGAGGGAACATCTGAAAGGTACATATTTGTACAAAAATTATACTAGGACCTTTTTAACAGCTTTATGACAGTTTTTGTACGTTGTTTTCTGAGAGTGTATGAGAGGTGCCTTCTTTAAAATGTCAGTAACGCTTGTTCTATAAATAGGATTTATGTGTGAGATTTGCTAACATACTGTGTTAACTGCACATCCTGTGTCAAGACTTTCTACAATGCTGTTTATTCTGTACAGGTTTCCGACATCCATGTCAGTCGTTTTCATGATCCAATGCGGATTCCGGACTTTGAAACGTTCTGTAGTGACACTATTGATGTGATTAAACCTGATCTTGTGCTGGCCACAGGTAAGTTGGCGGTAGAACTTTGTGTAGGACAAAAATATTCCCTATACCCATTATTCATCGATGGTCACATTACTTACAACCCTAGCATGTTGTGCATTGGAATATGTTCCAGGGGATCTAACAGATGCAAAGACTGAGAGTAGAATGGGCTCTCTTCAGTATGAAGTGGAGTGGCAGGCCTACCACAACGTCCTGAAACGATCACGAGTGTTGGAACGGACCAAATGGATTGACATTCGGGGAAACCATGGTGATTATTTTTTTTCTTTTCCTAAATTCATAGTGTGAATTGCGTCTAGCAACCTTCTTGGAATGTGGGTGAGGGATCTAAATAAAGATCGATATTAGGTTTTCTTTTGTACGTCATTGTTGGCCTAGAAGAATAATTGACCATCTCTGTCCTACTGTCTGTTGGCAATAAAACAATAAAGGACATTGAGTCCAGATAGCCGGACACTATTCTGCAGCTTTAATGACTTGAAATGAAGCCCAGTTCTATATTAAACAGGATATTGTGTGCTTGTTTTGATAAGAAATCAAACTTCAATGGATTATTAATAGCTTTACTTGATGCCACACAGTGATATTCAAATTGTCCTACTTTTGATTTAAAGGGATGGTTAATTTTAAAAGTGAATTTTCTGTCATTTTTTACTTGCCCTCACATCTTTTCTAACCTGTATGATGTCTGCAGATTCAGACCATCATTTTCTAAAAATAACCACAAAAATAATCTATACGATGCGTGTGGTATATTTGAAGAGTTTGGTTCCAAAACGCAATAAATTAATTTTGACTAATTTGGGAAAAAATGTGTTTTATATACCAAGAAAGTGACAAGATGAAAACCACTATTTCTCGTACAAACATTCACATAGCATCGTTAGGTTATAATAACATTAAAAATTCAAATCCATAATTTGATTTTTAAAGATTTATTATAAAAACTTAAAAATGCAATAAATCCATTACAAGTTTTTTTCAAAATGCTATAAATCTATTGAATCAGTATATAAATGTGCATTCATCTTTGCCATGTTATATTAATTTAGTTGACTAGTATTAATGGCATTAATCAAAACACTAACTTTGTCATATTAAGAACACTGTCCTTGGGACGTCTTCGCTGAACTTTTTTGACAGTGATCAGCTGTAAAATGTTTTGGTCCTGCTCGATTTTTGTTGACTTCGAGTAAAATAATGGAAAGATTTTCAATACATATTTGCATTTGAATAGAGCCGCGTTACCACTTTTGGACATTTTTAGATAAAACAACGCATCTCCTTCTTCTTCGTTGGGCTAAAGGCGCTCTAAGCGAATTGACGTGTTTTAGACCATAAAACATTTTTTGTTACATACAGCAAACATCTCCTCACTATCTGCTTGCTGCCTGTCCGCTGATCAAACTGTAAAAAACCGTGATCTCTGTAGACAGCTCAGGCTCCACAAACGGCAATATCAACATAGTGGCCAAACCTAGCACAACAAAACATAACAAAGTGTTCCAGCCAATAAACGACAAGAAGGATTTGGGGGTGGGGGTTGGGCGCGTTCATGAAAGCACGGACGGGAGAGGGAGGGGGAGGCGTTAGCTACGCTCCGTTTGTTTGAAAACAGTTCAAACATCAACAGGAAGTGACGTCGCACATTATTCGCTTAGAGAGCCTTTAACTCCTCACCCGGGGTATCACGGAATAGTGAAGGGTCCATCGAATGAACACTTCATGATCTTGCCGGAAGTAGTAGGTCATCCGGGGGGTACTTTTCGCCTACTGTTTTTGAAATACTATAAATTCGGACCTACTACTCACGTCCTCGCCTACTGCTTTTCACCTACTATATAGTATTGAAGTAGGTGGTTTCGGACGCAGCCACAGTTCTTGTTGGCCTCTGATGACTTTTTGCTTTAGACTGCATTGGTGTATTAAAGGTGCCGTAGAATATAAAACTGTATTACCTAGGCATAGATGAATAATAAGAGTTCTGTACATGGTAATGACATTGTGAGCCTCAAATATTATTGTTTTCTTCTCCTTATGTAACCCTTATGCATGCAAAAGACCAGACAGAGTGTGATGTTACAATCGGGATGTACACCACAACATTAAATTACGCATTAAATTAATTACAATGTTACAATGCTAAAAAACAACAATTTGACTGCTGAGTTAACGTTATATGGTAGCATTTCGGCTGAAGTTCTGCTACTGACGTTACAGTTTCGTTTTGCAGGTCCATTATTATAAAAAAACACAATTGATTGTGATCAATTTGTTATTTCTCTCTGTATCTTCATCTGATACATGATGAAACGTATAAGGTCTGTTTGCTTTGAGAGCTACTGACATAAGCCTTGCTGTGATACAGCCAATCAGAACAGAGCTGCTAAACATTATTATTCATGACCCTTCCAAATAAGGCAATAACACAGCCCATTTCATTCTAAGGAAAAACTTTAGGGTTGTAAATGGACATGTAAAACCACCTCTGGATCATTTTTGCACTTAATGTCATGGTTCTGCCATTTTGTCCTTTGTTTAATCTAGTCTTGTGGCAGAACCATGACAGACCCATGTTTTGTGTGAGAGCACTGGCTTTGTTTATTCCTAGCCATGTGCTCTCAGTCTCGTCTCTTGATCCCGCCCCCTTGTTTCCTCATTAATTATCCCATTATTGTTTGATTCCTGTCACCTGTTGCCCTCATTAGTTCTCCTCTATTTAAGATCCTTGTGTTTGTTGTCCTGTGCTTGTGCATTGTTTCTGTGATCCTGTAAGTACTCTGTCTCAGTTAGTCTAGTCATAGTCAAGTGTGAGTTATATAGTGTTTTGTCAAGTTTAGTGTTTATTGTCATAGTCTAGTCTTGTCCAGTTTAGTGTTTATTTAGTATCTTGTTATGTTGTTTTGCCCCCTCGTGGGTTTTATTTTCTGTTTTGTACACAAATAAAGGTCCTATTTGAGTTATCTGTCTGCATTTGGGTTCGTCCTTCACCAAACCATAACAGAATGCACAAGCCAACAAGGAACCCAGCAGACAGCATGTCTCTTCCCGCTAGGCGGCAGTCGGCTGACCTTGAACAGTGGTGGCAGTCGACTGCCGTCGACATGAAGATGGGCAAGGCTCCGTTTCCTCCCCAGGGAGATATGGCCCTGAGGGAGTATGCCAAAGAATTGGAAGCGAGGAGGTGTTTTCTGCCTGAAACCCTCCTCAAGTCTTACCTCATCGCGGGCCTTAATGTCCCTCCGCCTTTACAAGAACGGGAGAGGTTGATCCGCCGCCCATTTGGTGAAGTTGTGGACCGTTTGTGTCAGGAGGAGTTTCCAGGTTCCACCAGGGCATCAACATCTGCCACACTGCCAGTGATCCCGGAGGGTCGCATCCTAGCCATAGCTATGCTTGGGGACAATGCTCTCCCCACCTCAACTCCTGCCGCAGCTGTCAGCCTCCGTGGCAAACGAGAGAGACGGCAGTCGTGGGAGTCTGCTTCTGAGAACTCCTCCTCTGAGTCTGCCTTGCCTGTGGCAATTTCCCCAGTCCCAGCTGCGGTCACTATTCCTGCTACGGCCACAGCGCCACGACCAAGGAAGAAGAGGAGGAAGGGGGTTTCCTGTCCTTCATCTCAGTCTTCTCCTGGGTCGCTCTCAGCAGTGCAATCACCGCTGAAGCCCCTGCCGTCTGCGCAGCCCCTGCCGTCTGCACAGCCACCGCTGCAGCCCCTGCCGTCTGCGCAGCCACCGCTGCAGCCCCTGCCGTCTGCGCAGCCACCGCTGCAGCCCCTGCCGTCTGCGCAGCCACCGCTGCAGCCCCTGCCGTCTGCGCAGCCACCGCTGCAGCCCCTGCCGTCTGCGCAGCCACCGCTGCAGCCCCTGCCGTCTGCGCAGCCACCGCTGCAGCCCCTGCCGTCTGCGCAGCCACCGCTGCAGCCCCTGCCGTCTGCGCAGCCACCGCTGCAGCCCCTGCCGTCTGCGCAGCCACCGCTGCAGCCCCTGCCGTCTGCGCAGCCACCGCTGCAGCCCCTGCCGTCTGCGCAGCCCGTCGCAGCTACCCCTGTAACGGACCCTGTCTCGTCTCCGCTGCCGGAAGCAGCGCCCCCTGTCACGGACCCTGTCTCGTCTCCGCTGCCGGTCGAAGCGCCCCCTGTCACGGATCCTGTCTCGTCTCCGCTGCCGGTCGCAGCGCCCCCTGTCACGGACCCTGTCTCGTCTCCGCTGCCGGTCGCAGCGCCCCCTGTCACGGACCCTGTCTCGTCTCCGCGGCCGGTCGCAGCGCCCCCTGTCACGGACCCTGTCTCGTCTCCGCGGCCGGAAGCAGCGCCCCCTGTCACGGACCCTGTCTCGTCCTCGCTGCCGGACGCAGCGCCCCCTGTCACTGTCTCGTCCTCGCTGCCGGACGCAGCGCCCCCTGTCACTGTCTCGTCC